>NW_028166664.1:0-95083 GCF_964263955.1 Coregonus lavaretus
TCTCTCTCTCTCTCTCTCTCTCACTCTTACTCTCTGTCTCTAGAATGGTCTCTCTCCCTCTCTCTCTCTCTCTCTCTCTCTCTAGAATGGGGGGATCCGGATAATTACAATAATTGATTATAGAGGGGGGGAGTTGCAGTACAATGGAAGTACATCATTTATACAGTGTACTGCAGACACTATAGCAATTACACTGCAAAATGCTGCTCCAACTCAGCCCAACCTAACCACCCCCACGCCCCACCAATGCCAAGAGTGTGCAAAGCTGTCATCAAGGCAAAGGGTGGCTACTTTGAAGAATCTCAAATATAAAATACATTTTGATTTCTTTAACACTTTTTTGGTTACTACATGATTTCATATATGTTATTTCATAGGTTTGATGTCTTCACTATTATTCTACAATGTAGAAAATAGTAAAAATTAAGAAACACCCTTGAATGAGTAGGTGTGTCCAAACTTTTGACTGGTACTGTATGTGCAAGACATTTAATAAAATGCATGTCAAATGCAAAAGAAAAAAAGGCACATAAAACAAACAATTGACTCGAAAGTTTCCCTTTGTGAGCTCAGAAAGTCACTGGAAGGTCACATTTGAAAAACAAAATATAATGTACAAATTACCTTGTGCACTTATCATCTGTATTTGAAAATAGGGACTTTAAACAAGTTGACAGAAAATCCACACAAGACAATAATAATAATAATAATAATAATAATAATAATAATAACAATAATAATAACAATAATAATAACAATAATAATCATAATAATAGTGATAACAATAATAATAGTGATAATAATAATAACAATAATAATAACAATAATAATAGTAATAATAATAATAATAACAATAATAATAGTAACAATAATAATAGATGGGACTTATATAGCTCAGCCCCGTGTAGCTCAGTTGGTAGAGCATGACGCTTGCAACGCCAGGGTTGTGGGTTCATTTCCCACGGGGGGCCAGTATGAAAACATTTATGCACTCACTAACTGTAAGTCTCTCTGGATAAGAGCGTCTGCTAAATGACTAAAATGTAAATGTAAATATAGCGCTTTTCAAAGACCGAAAGTCGCTTTACAAAAAAAAAGGGGGGAAAAGGAGTAAAAACAAAACAGCATCAGACTAAACAAAAACATGAATAAAGAGAGGAGTGGGCTCAAGGATGAGAAAGAGTGTGATGTATCAGTGTATGGGGAGGGTAAGGTTGGGGTTAGGATACGAACCCGGTATAGGATAAGGGGCAGGATTGGGGTTAGGATACGAACCCGGTTTAGGGTAAGGGGTAGGGTAAGGGTTAGGTGCTGCTCAGTATGGTGAAGAGAGGAGTGTCTTTGTCGTGTATTTATTACATTACATTATGAACATATTCTCCAGTTTTAGTCACTAGAGAGGAAACCTATGAAGACAGACAGAGATAATAATCAGGGCTGTCTATTTGTAATAAAATGAAGCCTGTTTCTTTGTGATGTCTGTCCTCACATATGGAGAGCTGCGAAAGCCTGTCTGCAGATGAAGAGGTCCCACTGAATGTCCCAAGAGACTGCTGGCACATCCTTGTATGCCATGGGTTGTATACCATAGGGTATAGCTGAAGTTAAAAGCATTACATAAATGCAAACGATTATATGCATCGTACTTGTCAACAAACTCAAAGTAAACTCAGCTCTAAAGAGATACAGTATCTGAGCCTTTTGACTGGAATGTTGACAATAATTATTCTGAGCAAACACTGTGCTCTCTTGTCTGTTGGCCTTAGATGAGCTAAGTTTAGGTCAGAAGAGGGAAACATGGAATAAAATCTAAATGGCTGCCACACAGTCTCTCCATTAACTCAACAATAACAAATCGGCAATGATTTTTTTTTATCAGTGCTATACTAACCTTTGTGAATGAGTACCTAATCTTTCACCAAAAAAAGACTTATCTTGTCACAATCCAAAACCCTGTCTTTGACACAGCACAAATGCAATGTTTTATCATGGTCCAAGTCTGCGAGTTAGTTCGCTACAACACCTTATCTTTTTTTGTCTCCTCAATGACTAAACAATAATGTACCATTTTATCAATGCTGTAAACACACACAGTGCTGGTGGATTGCAGAGGAGAGGATGGATTTTGCATATAAATCCACAGAGGGTTTGTGTCAGTGTGGAAAGAATACCAGGCTGTCTTCAATCCACAGTCCCTCAGACTATAGGTGAACTATCTTCAAAGTAATGACTCAGAACGTTGTTTCTGAGACAAAAAAAGGTTCTTATAGTGAATTAAATCATTCATGTTACATTTTACAACTTTAGGTTGTGTAAAACAATAAAGGAAGGGTAGTTAGCGCAGGCATTGCTAATTACTTGCTGGATTCATAGACGGGGTTGCCTGACGTTGCGAAGATAATGCACGATGATCGATGGGGCAGAAGGTCTGTTACGATTCTCAATGGTCAGATAGCTAGCAACAATGACAAGAAGCTGCCATGTGGGGAATCATAGGTGGCTTGTTTTAGCTAGTTTGATCTTATTCTTGATACTATGTCTTGTTCTGAGGTGTTTTGACTGATGTCACGTCTATGCTAAAATGGCTCAAATTTGCTCATTGTGTACATTTCTTTATGCTTTCAATAATCATTTGGAGACTAACTACTTTATACAGTGGGTTTACAAAACAAATCATAGAACAAATCAAATCAAATTGTCTTTGTCACATGGCCTGCTCTTTCCATGACATAGACTGACCAGGTGAATCCAGGTGAAAGCTATAATCCCTCATTGATGTCACTTGTTAAATCCACTTAAATCAGTGTAGATGAAGAGGAGGAGACAGGTTAAAGAAGGATTTTTAAGCCTTGAGACAATTGAGACATAGATTGTGTATGTGTGCCATTCAGAGGGTGAATGGGCAGGACAAAATATTTAAGTGCCTTTGAACGGGGTATGGTAGTAGGTGCCAAGCAAGAACTGCAACGCTACCAGGTTTTTCATGCTCAACAGTTTCCCGTGTGTATCAAGAACGGTCCACCACCCAAAGGACATCAAGCCAACTTGACACAACTGTGGGAAGCATTGGAGTCAACATGGGCCAGCATCCCTGTGGAATGCTTTCGACACCTTGTAGAGTCTATGCCCCGACGAATTGAGGGGCGGTGTTCTTAATGTTTCGTACACTCAGTGTAGTTTACATGTTGTCAACAATATTTAGATTCTAAGCCAACCCTGTCTGTTTTGCCCCAAAGTTGTGCACGCATCGGTCTTGTTGCTAAACAACCAACCTTTCTATTCAGAAAATTTTTTGATCTCACTTCCATTAGCAAGGCATTCTGGTTCTTGTAGTCCAATAAGGCAAAATCCATGCGTATGTTTCCTAGTCACCTGTGGCCTACCCAACAAAAGAACAAGCAAAGAAGACATACTGATTAGCATTAATAAATACTTGTAGGTTTTCCTCCCAGGCTATTTTTTATCCGCAGTCAAAATGTGATAAAATTCAACATTCTCCTTGAAGAATAAACAATGTGTTATAGTCAAAACAGGCCAAACTTGAAAAGAAATGCTACTCGGTAATTGAAGTATGTTGTATATAATGCTACCGGGCACCAACACATATTGTCTTACACAACACTTGAACTTTGAACATTTCACTCTGTTGCCCTCTGATCTTGTACTAATAAAGCCTTTCAGGAATCACAGCTTCATAATGAGTGCTTACAGTACACAGCACATGCAGGCTTCCTCTCAGGCTGTCTGCACTCCTCTGGTTCTCTTTCATGAGTTTATCTGCTCTGTCTTTTATCTCTCTGTCTGGGCTTTTCTGTCTCACACACACAACGTCACAAGTCACGACGCGCACCTCAGGGACATGGGAAGTGCATTACCATGACACCAACGTATGAAGACTCAACACACACACACACACACACACACACACACACACACACACACACACACACACAGTGACCAAGTAACTTAGAAAAGCATGCAGTAGCTGAGGAAATTCAGAGGCAAAACAGAAATAAAACAATGACAACTTTGTCTAGCCAGTGTGAACTTACTGCCCTCAGAACAGGATGTAGATTCCCCCTGAGAAGCATGGAGTTGGGGCACTGATGACAGCAAGCTCTCTATATTCCTGTGCTGTGTGTGTGTATGTGTGTGTGTGTGTGTGTGTGTGTGTGTGTGTGTGTGTGTGTGTGTGTGTGTGTGTGTGTGTGTGTGTGTGTGTGTGTGTGTGTGTGTGTGTGTGTGTGTGTGTGTGTGTGTGTGTGTGTGTGTGCATCCAACTTCATGGAGAGCCCAGATTTTAGAATGTTATTTTATAAGGTATTGCACACTGATACACATTTCATGCTGCTTGAAATGGCTCAATTTGTGTGTGTCTTGGGAAGGGGCTGCAGTGTGAGACTAGTCTGTGTGTGTGTGTGTGAGTGTGTGAGTGTTTGTGTGTGTCTGTGTGTGTTTGTGTGTGTGTGTGTCTGTGTGTGTCTGTGTGTGTGTATGTGCTATAGATGTTTCCATTTGTTTCCTGTTCAATGATGTCGGAGGGAAAACAACTGTTTGAAATAACTTATTTGTTGTTGTAATATTGCAAACGGAAGTGGAAGTTTCACCGCTATGGATTCCAGCTTTAAGACCAGGTTTTCGAGGAGGGCAAACTGATCCTGGATCAGTGTCTTTTTTTTTTTTCTCCTCGTACCAGACCAGTGGTGCGTGTCCCCAGCCCGGTACGGCTGGTGCCAGAGCAGTCCGCTCCACTGGTGCCCAGTCCAGCTCCGGTCAGCTGCTCCACTCCAGTGCCAGAGCAGTCCGCTCCCAGTCCATCTCTGGTCAGCTGCTCCAGTCCAGAGCCAGAGCAGTCCGCTCCACCGGGGTCTAGTTCAGCTCCACTCCAGTGCCAGATCAGTCTGCTCTACAGGTGCCTAATCCCGCCCCGGTCAGCTGCTCCAGTCCTTGAGAGCCTGGTTTTCTTTAGTTGGTTTGGTCAGGGTGTGAATTTCTATGTGTAGATCTAGATATTGTAGATCTATGTGGTTCCCAATCAGAGGCAGCTGTCGATCGTTGTCTCTGATTGGGGATCATACTTAGGCAGCCATGTTGCCTACCTATGTTGTGGGATCTCGTTTCTGTGTGTTTGGCTTGTTTGATGTTAGCCGTTAGAACTTCACGTTACGTTGCTTTTGTTGTTTTGTTCATTGTTTATTCAATAAACGAACATGTACGCATACCACGCTGCACCTTGGTCCAATCCTGTATTCAACGAACGTGACAGTTCAAAAGTTTGGGGTCACTTAGAAATGTCCTTGTTTTCGAAAGAAAAGCAATTTTTTTGTCCACTAAAATAAAATAAAATTGATCAGAAATTCAGTGTAGACATTGTTAATGTTGTAAATGGCTATTGTAGCTGGAAACGGCTGATTTGTTTTGGAATATCTACATAGGACTATAGAACCCATTATCAGCAACCATCAGTCCTGTGTTCCAATGGCACGTTGTGTTTGCTAATCCAAGTTTATCATTTTAAAAGGCTAATTGATCATTAGAAAACCCTTTTGCAATTATGTTAGCACAGCTGAAAACTGTTGTGCTGATTAAAGAAGCAATAAAACTGGCCTTCTTGAGACTAGTTGAGTATCTGGAGCATCAGCAATTGTGAGTTCGATTACAGGCTCCAAATGGCCAGAAACAAATAACTTTCTTCTGAAATGCATCAGTCTATTCTTGTTCTGAGAAATGTATTTCCATGTGAGAAATTGCCAAGCAAATGAAGATCTCGTACAACGCTGTGTACTACTCCCTTCACAGAACAGCACAAACTGGCTCTAACCAGAATAGAAAAAGGAGTGGGAGGCCCCGGTGCACAACTGAGCAAGAGGACAAATACATTAGAGTGTTTAGTTTGAGAAACAGACGCCTCACAGGTTCTCAACTGGCAGCTTCATTAAATAGTACCCGCAAAACACCAGTCTCAACGTCAACAGTGAAGAGGTGACTCCGGGATGCTGACCTTCTAGGCAGAGTTGCAAAGAAATAGCCATATCTCAGACTGGCCAATAAAAAGAAAATATTAAGATGGGCAAAACAACACAGACACTGGACAGAGGAAGATTGGAAAAACAGTGTTATGGACAGACAAATCGAAGTTTGAGGTGTTCAGATCACAAAGAAGAACATTTGTGAGACTCAGACCAAATGAAAAGATGCTGGAGGAGTGCTTGATGCCATCAGTCAAGCATGGTGGAGGCAATGTGATGGTCTGGGGATGCTTTGGTGGTGGTAAAGTGGGAGATTTGTAAAGGTTAAAAGGGATATTGAAGAAGGAAGGCTATCACTACATTTTGCAACGCCATGCCATATCCTGTGGACGGCGCTTGATTGGAGCCAATATCCTCCTACAACAGGACAATGACCCAAAGCACAGCTCCAAACTATGCAATAACTATTTAGGCAAGAAGCAGTCAGCTGGTATTCTGTCTATAATGGAATGGCCAGCACAGTCTGTTGAGCTGTTGTGGGAGCAGCTTGACCGCATGTTACGTAAAAAGTGCCCATCAAGCCAATCCAACTTGTTGGAGGTGCTTCAGGAACCATGGGGTGAAATCTCTTCAGATTACCTCAACAAATTGACAACTAGAATGCCAAAAGTCTGTAAGGCTGTAATTACTGCAAATGGAGGATTCTTTAATGAAAGTTTTAAGGACACAATTATTATTTCTATTAAAAATCACTATTTCTAACCTTGTCAATGACTACATTTCCTATGCATTTTGCTATATTTCCTATTCAAACTCATTTCATGTATGTTTTCATGGAAAACAAGGACATTTCTGAGTGACCCCAACCTTTGAACGGTAGTGTATATACATACATACATACATACATACATACATATATATATATATATATATATATATATATATATATATATATATATATGTATATATATACACTGCCCAAAAAAATAAAGGGAACACTAAAAGAACACATCCTAGATCTGAATGAATGAAATAATCGTATTAAATACTTTTTTCTTTACAAAGTTGAATGTGCTGACAACAAAATCACACAAAAATTATCAATGGAAATCAAATGTATCAACCCATGGAGGTCTGGATTTGGAGTCACCCTCAAAATTAAAGTGGAAAACCACACTACAGGCTGATCCAACTTTGATGTAATGTCCTTAAAACAAGTCAAAATGAGGCTCAGTAGTGTGTGTGGCCTCCACGTGCCTGTATGACCTCCCTACAACGCCTGGGTATGCTCCTGATGAGGTGGCGGATGGTCTCCTGAGGGATCTCCTCCCAGACCTGGACTAAAGCATCCGCCAACTCCTGGACAGTCTGTGGTGCAACGTGGCGTTGGTGGATGGAGCGAGACATGATGTCTCAGATGTGCTCAATTGGATTCAGGTCTGGGGAACGGGCGGGCCAGTCCATAGCATCAATGCCTTCTTCTTGCAGGAACTGCTGACACACTCCAGCCACATGAGGTCTAGCATTGTCTTGCATTAGGAGGAACCCAGGGCCAACCGCACCAGCATATGGTCTCACAAGGGGTCTGAGGATCTCATCTCGGTACCTAATGGCAGTCAGGCTACCTCTGGCGAGCACATGGAGGGCTGAGCGGCCCCCCAAAGAAATGCCACCCCACACCATGACTGACCCACCGCCAAACCAGTCATGCTGGAGGATGTTGCAGGCAGCAGAATGTTCTCCACGGCGTCTCCAGACTCTGTCACGTCTGTCACGTGCTCAGTGTGAACCTGCTTTCATCTGTGAAGAGCACAGGGCGCCAGTGGCGAATTTGCCAATCTTGGTGTTCTCTGGCAAATGCCAAACGTCCTGCACGGTGTTGGGCTGTAAGCACAACCCCCACCTGTGGACGTCGGGCCCTCATACCACCCTCATGGAGTCTGTTTCTGACCGTTTGAGCAGACACATGCACATTTGTGGCCTGCTGGAGGTCATTTTGCAGGGCTCTGGCAGTGCTCCTCCTGCTCCTCCTTGCATAAAGGCGGAGGTAGCAGTCCTGCTGCTGGGTTGTTGCCCTCCTACGGCCTCCTCCACGTCTCCTGATGTACTGGCCTGTCTCCTGGTAGCGCCTCCATGCTCTGGACACTACGCTGACAGACACAGCAAACCTTCTTGCCACAGCTCGCATTGATGTGCCATCCTGGATGAGCTGCACTACTTGAGCCACTTGTGTGGGTTGTAGACTCCGTCTCATGCTACCACTAGAGTGAAAGCACCGCCAGCATTCAAAAGTGACCAAAACATCAGCCAGGAAGCATAGGAACTGAGAAGTGGTCTGTGGTCACCACCTACAAAACCAGTCCTTTATTGGGGGTGTCTTGCTAATTGCCTATAATTTCCACCTGTTGTCTATTCCATTTGCACAACAGCATGTGAAATGTATTGTCAATCAGTGTTGCTTCCTAAGTGGACAGTTTGATTTCACAGAAGTGTGATTGACTTGGAGTTACATTGTGTTGTTTAAGTGTTCCCTTTATTTTTTTGAGCAGTGTATATACAGTGCTATGAAAAAGTATTTGCCCCCTTTCTAATTTTCTCTACTTTTGCATATTTGTGATACTGAATGTTATCAGATCTTCAACCAAAACCTAATATTAGAGAAAGGGAACATAAGTGAACAAATAACACAACAATTACATATTTATTTAATAAACAAAGTTATGCAACACCCAATTCTCCTGTGGGATAAAGTAATTGCCCCCTTACACTCAATAACTGGTTGTGCCACCTTTAGCTGCAATGACTCCAACCAAATGCTTCCTGTAGTTGTTGATCAGTCTCTCACGTCACACTCTTCCATGCAGAACTGCTTTAACTCAGTGACGTGTGGGTTTTCAAGCATGAACTGCTCGTTTCAAGTCCTGCCACAACATCTCAATTGGGATTAGGTCTGGACTTTGACTAAGCCATTCCAAAACTTCCAATTTGTTGCTTTTTAGCAATTTTCATGTAGACTTGATTGTGTGTTTTGGATCATTGTTTTGCTGCATGACCCAGCTGCGCTTCAGCTTCAGCTAACAGACGGATGGTCTGACATTCTCCTGTAGAATTCTCTGATACAGAGCAGAATTCATGGTTCCTTCTATTAAGGCAAGTCGTCCAGGTCCTGAGGCAGCAAAGCATCCCCAAACCATCACACCACCACCACCATGCTTGACCTTTGGTATGATGTTCTTACTGTGGAATGCAGTGTTTGGTTTTCGCCAGGCATTACTGGAACCATCTCGTCCAAAAAGTTATACTTTTGAATCAAATGTCCATAGAACCTTCTTCCAAGAGTCTTGATGATCATCCAGGTGCCTTTTGGCAAACTTGAGTCAACTTTTTGGACGAGGTGGGTCCCATTATGCCTGGCGAAAACCAAACACTGCATTCCACAGTAAGAACATCATACCAAAGGTCAAGCATGGTGGTGGTGGTGTGATGGTTTGGGTTGCAAAATTGAAATGCTCCAGGCATTTATATATAAACCCCAGTCGTACTTTATCAAATGCCTTTTCGAAGTCTGCTATGAATAGCAGGCCTGGTTTCTCTGATTTTCCATAATGTTCTATTGTTTCCAATACTTGCCTTATATTATCTCCAATGTATCTTCCATGTAAAAAAAAAAACCTGTCTGATTAGAATGAATAATATCCGACAATACCTTTTAAATTCTATGAACTATACATTTTGATAGAATTTTTGCATCACAACACTGAAGTGTAAGGGGCCTCCAATTTTTTTTATTGACTGGATCTTTATATTTTCCATTTGTATCCTGTTTCAGTAATAATGAGATCAGACCTTCTTCTTGAGTGTCAGATAATCTACCATTTACATAGGAGTGGTTAAAACATGCTAATAGCGGTCCTCTTAGTATATCAAAAAAGGTTTGGTATACTTCGACTGGTATGCCATCCAACCCTGGAGTTTTCCCAGACTTAAAGTCTTTAATTGCATCCAGAAGTTCCTCCTCTGTAATTTCACCTTCACATAAGTCTTTCTGTTTGGCTGATAATTTTACATTATCAATAGAAAAAACATCTCTACAGTTAGCTTCAGTTAGAGGAGATGGAGGCGACTGAAACGAAAACATATGCTTAAAGTATCTTGTTTCCTCCTTCAAAATATCATTTGGTGAATCATGGGTTACTCCATCAATTGTAACCAATTTCATTAAATTCTTTTTGGTAGCATTCCTATGTTGAAGATTAAAACATAATTTGGTGCATTTTTCCCCATATTCCATCCAGTTTGCTTTATTTTTATAATATATTACACTTGATCTTTCTTGAATAAGTTTCTCCATTTCTTTTTGTTTTTCCTCTAAATTATTCTGAGTCTCTATGTTACAGTTTTTATTGCCATCTATCTGTTCTGTTAGACTTTCTATTTCCTTTGTTAGTATAAACTCTTTTGACCAAATTGCTTTTGTTTTCGAGTACTGAATTGCATGGCCTCTAAAGGCACATTTAAAGGTGTCCCATACAATAAGGGGATTTGCCTATGTTATGTCAGAAAAAGTCAGTTATAAATTCCTTTGTCCTAGTTAAAAAATAAATTATCATCCAATAGGCTTTGATTAAATTTCCAATATCCTCACCCATGTGGAAATTCAGTAAGAGTAATGTATATGCCAATTATATGATGGTCCGACCGCATTCTGTCCCCTATCAACACTTTTTAAACTTTTGGTGCCAACGAGAATGAGATAAGAAAGAAGTCAAGACGACTAGCTTGATTGAGTCTCCGCCATGTATATCTCAATAGATCAGGATATTTAAGCCTCCATATATCTACTAGTTCTAATGTATCCATGACATTCACAATTTCCTTAAGAGCATGTGGGTGATTGTTTGTGGTGTGATTTCCTTTACGGTCCATTGAGCTATTTAAAACAGTATTATAATCCCCCACCATAATAATATTGTTTTGAATTGCTTGCAGGGTTGTTAATTTATTATATATATTGTCAAAGAAGTGTGGATCATCATTATTTGGTCCGTAAATGTTAATGAGCCATATCTGTTTATTGTCCAATAACATATTTAAAATAATCCATCTACCTTGCATATCTATTTGGACAAGTTGCACATTCGGATCGAAATTACTATTAATTAATATCATCACCCCTTTTGAATTTCTTTGCCCATGGGAGAAGTATATCTCGCCCCCCCCCCCCCCCCATTCCTTTTTCCACGCAACGTCATCTAGAATTGTTGAATGAGTTTCCTGTAAACAATAGATATTATAATCCTTCTCTTTGAGCCATGTAAATATTGTTATTCTTTTGTTATTATCAGCTAAGCCATTACAATTATAACTGGCTATACTTATTTCACCATACACCATAATGAGATACAAGTTTCAAGTCTATTTATCATTATATATGTTTGTAAATTTACCATAAAAAAAAAACATAATGATTGAGTGTCCATATACAGTGGGGAGAACAAGTATTTGATACACTGCCGATTTTGCAGGTTTTCCTACTTACAAAGCATGTAGAGGTCTGTAATTTTTATCATAGGTACACTTCAACTGTGAGAGACGGAATCTAAAACAAAAATCCAGAAAATCACATTGTATGATTTTTAAGTAATTAATTTGCATTGTATTGCATGACATAAGTATTTGATCACCTACCAACCAGTAAGAATTCCGGCTCTCACAGACCTGTTAGTTTTTCTTTAAGAAGCCCTCCTGTTCTCCACTCATTACCTGTACTAACTGCACCTGTTTGAACTCATTACCTGTATAAAAGACACCAGTCCACACACTCAATCAAACAGAATCCAACCTCTCCACAATGGCCAAGACCAGAGAGCTGTGTAAGGACATCAGGGATAAAATGGTAGACCTGCACAAGGCTGGGATGGGCTACAGGACAATAGGCAAGCAGATTGGTGAGAAGGCAACAACTGTTGGCACAATTATTAGAAAATGGAAGAAGTTCAAGATGACGGTCAATCACCCTCGGTCTGGGGCTCCATGCAAGATCTCACCTCGTGGGGCATCAATGATCATGAGGAAGGTGAGGGATCAGCCCAGAACTACACGGCAGGACCTGGTCAATGACCTGAAGAGAGCTGGGACCACAGTCTCAAAGAAAACCATTAGTAACACACTACGCCGTCATGGATTAAAATCCTGCAGCGCACGCAAGGTCCCTCTGCTCAAGCCAGCGCATGTCCAGGCCCGTCTGAAGTTTGCCAATGACTTCTGGATGATCCAGAGGAGGAATGGGAGAAGGTCATGTGGTCTGATGGTCATGTGGTCATCCTGGCATTTCGGGAGAGACGGGAGAGGTTGTGTTTTCTCTAGCAGGAGGTAAGCTTGGCTTCTTATATGGTGTTGAGTAAAGCTTAAACCATGTATTTAGATTGTAGGTAGGTATTGTAGTTAGGTATTATAGGTAGTTTACTCAGGTAGTTATTGTAGGTTATTGTAGGTAATTATTGTAGGTAAGGACTGTATTCGGCGGACCCCGGCGAAGCACGAGGCTAGCTTACCCACTACTTGGACCAACAAAGCTAGCTAGCTAGCTAGCGGGTAGCTACTGGTAACTTTTAGCAACTGTGGTTAGTTGTTTCCAATGTTATTTCACGCTTAAGAGTACCTGTGATTGAGCCAGCTAGCTGCCACCATTCAGCTGTTTTTCTAACCTCATTATCATTAACGTTAGGTGGTTGGTAGCTGCTGTACTTAATTACGGCTACTGATTGCAGTCTGCCAGTTTGGCTTTATACATAGCTTGGGCTTTGTCGAGTAAGGCTTAAACTATGTATTTAGATTGTAGTTAGGTATTATAGGTAGGCATCGTGGGCTGTATATTATTAAGTAGTATAGGTAGGCATCGTGGGCTGTTGTGGGTAGTTGTTGTGTAGTTATTGTAGGTTACTTTTGTATTCGGCGGTGCCGGGTGTAGCACGAAGCTAGCTAGCTAACTCACCTCCTGGATTAGCTGGCGAGTAGCTATTAGCAACGGTAGCAACTAAAAACAATATCCTTTTAGCCAGCTACATTCGTTCGCAGCGACGCCGTTTTTCAAACAAAGTCAACACAGCAGCCATTGCTAGCAAGCCAACACTACCAGCTGGCTGTACTGTAGTAGCTAAATACAATATCTTTGTGCTAGCTACCCAACGTTTAATCATTGCTGCGTTATGAAAGGTAAGCTTGGCTTCTTATATGGTGTTGAGTAAAGCTTAAACCATGTATTTAGATTGTAGGTAGGTATTGTAGTTAGGTATTATAGGTAGCTTACTCAGGTAGTTATTGTAGGTTATTGTAGGTAATTATTGTAGGTAAGTATTGTATTCGGCGGACCCCGGCGAAGCACGAGGCTAGCTTACCCACTACTTGGACCAACAAAGCTAGCTAGCTAGCTAGCGGGTAGCTACTGGTAACTTTTAGCAACTGTGGTTAGTTGTTTCCAATGTTATTTCATGCTTAAGAGTACCTGTGATTGAGCCAGCTAGCTGCCACCATTCAGCTGTTTTTCTAACCTCATTATCCGAGGCATTAACGTTAGGTGGTTGGTAGCTGCTGTACTTAATTACAGCTACTGATAACAGTCTGCTGTAGTTTACAACAATTCTAATTTCTAAAGTGGAAGTTGGCAGAGTTTTATTCGGGTGGTTCAGTGAAACAATTATAGTTTCTGAGGTGGAAGTTGGGAGAGTTATATTTTTTTTTGGTGAGGGAGGCCTGCTCTCTCCTTTCCCAGATGTTTAGTTCATTTCATTCCGATCTCCTCTGCATTATTGTAGCCATCTGCTGCAGCCTGTCAACTATGCCTCTGCCTATCCCTGTTCTCTCCTCTCCGCACAGGCTACACAAACGCCTCACACCGCGTGGCTGCTGCCTCTCTAACCTGGTGGTCCCTGCACGCACCACACACCTGGAGTTCCAGGTCTCAGGCAGCCTCTGGAACTGCTGTTCTGCCGCCAACAAGGCTGACTTCATCCCAGCCTATGCTACCCTCCAGTCCCTCGACTTCCTGGCGCTGACGGAAACATGGATTACCACTGAAAACACCGCTACTCCTACTGCTCTCTCCTCGTCTGACCATGTGTTCTCGCATACCCCGAGAGCATCTGGTCAGAGGGGTGGTGGCACAGGAATCCTCATCTCTCCCAAGTGGTCATTCTCAATTTTTCCCCTAACCCATCTGTCTATCTCCTCATTTGAATTCCACGCTGTCACAGTCACTAGCCCATTTAAGCTTAATATCCTTGTCATCTATCGCCCTCCAGGTTCCCTTGGAGAGTTCATCAATGAGCTTGACGCCTTGATAAGTTCCTTTCCTGAGGATGGCTCACCCTTCACAGTTTTGGGGGATTTCAACCTCCCTACGTCTACATTTGACTAATTTCTCTCTGCCTCCTTCTTTCCACTCCTCTCCTCTTTTGACCTCACCCTCTCACCGTCCCCCCCTACTCACAAGGCAGGCAATACGCTTGACTTCATCTTTACTAGATGTTGCTCTTCTACTAATCTCACTGCAACTCCCCTCCATGTCTCCGACCACTACTTTGTATCCTTTTCTCTCTCGCTCTCCTCCAACACTACTCACTCTGCCCCTACACAGATGGTAACGCGCCGCCGCAACCTTCGCTCTCTCTCTCCCACTACTCTCTCCTCTTCCATCCTATCATCTCTTCCCTCTGCTCAATCCTTCTCCCTCCAATCTCCTGATTCTGCCTCCTCAACCCTCCTCTCCTCCCTTTCTGCATCCTTTGACTCCCTGTGTCCCCTATCCTCCCGGCCGGCTCGGTCCTCCCCTCCAGCTCCGTGGCTTGATGACTCATTGCGAGCTCACAGAACAGAGCTCCGGGCAGCTGAGCGGAAATGGAAGAAAACTAAACTCGCTGCTGACCTGGCATCTTTTCACTCCCTCCTCTCTACATTTTCTTCATCTGTTTCTGCTGCTAAGGCCACTTTCTACCACTCTAAATTCCAAGCATCTGCCTCTAACCCTAGGAAGCTCTTTGCCACATTCTCCTCACTGCTGAATCCCCCCCCCCCCCCCCCCCCCTCCCTCTCTGTGGATGACTTCGTCAACCACTTTGAAAAGAAGGTTGACGACATCCGATCCTCGTTTGTTAAGTCTAATGACACTGCTTGTCCTGCTCACACTGCCCTACCCTATGCTTTGACTTCTTTCTCCCCTCTCTCTCCAGATAAAATCTTGCGACTAGTGACTGCAGGCCGCCCAACAACCTGCCCGCTTGACCCCATCCCCTCCTCTCTTCTCCAGACCATCTCCGGTGACCTTCTCCCCTACCTCACCTCGCTGATCAACTCATCCTTGACCGCTGGCCATGTCCCTTCCGTCTTCAAGAGAGCGAGAGTTGCACCCCTTCTCAAAAAAACAACACTCGATCCCACTGATGTCAACAACTACAGACCAGTATCCCTTCTTTCTTTTCTTTCCAAAACTATTGAGCGTGCCGTCTTTAGCCAACTCTCTTGCTATCTCTCTCAGAATGACCTTCTTGATCCAAACCAGTCAGGTTTCAGGACTGGTCATTCAACTGAGACTGCTCTTCTCTGTGTCACGGAGGTTCTCCGCACTGCTAAAGCTAACTCTCTCTCCTCTGCTCTTGTCCTTCTAGACCTGTCTGCTGCCTTTGATACTGTGAACCATCAGATCCTCCTCTCCACCCTCTCCGAGCTGGGCATCTCCGGCGCAGCTCACTCCTGGATTGCGTCCTACCTGACCGGTCGCTCCTACCAAGTGGCGTGGCGAGAAGCTGTCTCCGCACCACGTGCTCTCACCACTGGTGTCCCCCAGGGCTCAGTTCTAGGCCCTCTCCTTTTCTCCCTATACACCAAGTCACTTGGCTCTGTCATATCCTCACATGGCCTCTCCTATCATTGCTACGCTGACGATACACAACTAATCTTCTCCTTTCCCCCTTCTGATAACCAGGTGGCGAATCGCATCTCTGCATGTCTGGCCGACATATCAGTATGGATGACGGATCACCACCTCAAGCTGAACCCTGGCAAGACGGAGCTGCTCTTCCTCCCGGGGAAGGACTGCCCGTTCCATGATCTCGCCATCACGGTTGACAACTCCGTTGTGTCCTCCTCCCAGAGTGCGAAGAGCCTTGGCGTGACCCTGGACAACACCCTGTCGTTCTCCGCTAACATCAAGGCGGTGACCCGATCCTGCAGGTTCATGCTCTACAACATTCGGAGAGTACGACCCTGCCTTACACAGGAAGCGGCACAGGTCCTAATCCAGGCACTTGTCATCTCCCGTCTGGATTACTGCAACTCGCTGTTGGCTGGGCTCCCTACCTGTGCCATTAAACCCCTACAACTCATCCAGAATGCCGCAGCCCGTCTGGTGTTCAACCTTCCCAAGTTCTCTCACGTCACCCCCCTCCTCCGCACACTCCACTGGCTTCCAGTTGAAGCTCGCATCCGTTACAAGACCATGGTGCTTGCCTATGGAGCAGTGAGGGGAACAGCACCTCCGTACCTTCAGGCTCTGATCAGTCCCTACACCCAAACGAGGGCATTGCGTTCATCCACCTCTGGCCTGCTGGCTCCCCTTCCTCTGCGGAAGCATTGTTCCCGCTCAGCCCAGTCAAAACTGTTCGCTGCTCTGGCACCCCAATGGTGGAACAAGCTCCCTCACGACGCCAGGACAGCGGAGTCACTCACCACCTTCCGGAGACATTTGAAACCCCACTTCTTTAAGGAATACCTGGGATAGGATGAAGTAATCCGTCTAGCCCCCCCCAAAAAAAAAAATAACAAAACAGAAAAAATAAAAAAATAAAAAAATAATTTGTTGTAAAGTGGTTAACCCACTGGCTATAGGGTGAATGCACCAATTTGTACGTCGCTCTGGATAAGAGCGTCTGCTAAATGACTTAAATGTAAATGTAAAATGTGATGAGACAAAAATAGAGCTTTTTGGTCTAAACTCCACTCACCGTGTTTGGAGGAAGAAGAAGGATGAGTACAACCCCAAGAACACCATCCCAACCGTGAAGCATGGAGGTGGAAACATCATTCTTTGGGGATGCTTTTCTGCAAAGGGGACAGGACGACTGCACCGTATTGAGGGGAGGATGGATGGGGCCATGTATCACGAGATCTTGGCCAACAACCTCCTTCCCTCAGTAAGAGCATTGAAGATGGGTCGTGGCTGGGTCTTCCAGCATGACAACGACCCGAAACACACAGCCAGGGCAACTAAGGAGTGGCTCCGTAAGAAGCATCTCAAGGTCCTGGATTGGCCTAGCCAGTCTCCAGACCTGAACCCAATACAAAAGTCCGTATTGCCCAGCGACAGCCCCGAAACCTGAAGGATCTGGAGAAGGTCTGTATGGAGGAGTGGGCCAAAATCCCTGCTGCAGTGTGTGCAAACCTGGTCAAGACCTACAGGAAACATATGATCTCTGTAATTGCAAACAAAGGTTTCTGTACCAAATATTAAGTTCTGCTTTTCTGATGTATCAAATACTTATGTCATGCAATAAAATGCAAATTAATTACTTAAAAATCATACTATGTGATTTTCTGGATTTTCTGGATTCCGCCTCTCACAGTTGAAGTGTACCTATGATAACAATTACAGACCTCTACATGCTTTGTAAGTAGGAAAACCTGCAAAATCGGCAGTGTATCAAATACTTGTTCTCCCCACTGTAGCTGTACCATGATATTTGCATTGCTACTAAGTATCCCTTCAATTGTTCTCCACTAATTCCCCTGCTAATGCCCCTCCCCATCCCAAGTTGAGCCGTCATCGCAGTGATCGGCATCCCACACACATCCCTTCGGATCCCTAGGGCCCCGAGAGGCCAGGACCCATCCATCGAAAACAGCACACAGTGCCACGCACAAAACAGAAGCAGATTAACCTCCAAAAACATTTCCAATGCTGTCACCTCTATATATAACTATTTAAAAATATATATCTATTCAAATATCTTGCATAACTTATTTTCCATCATTATCAATTAATATGCGTAATAACGTTGGCAGTTCATACGTAGGATTTTAACATATAACCCGGATTGCCATTGTATTATGTGGTGGCCGAACAACGATGGTGCAATGCTGTGTTGACAAGGAATCCGCTGACACTGTACTTGATTATAACTTTTATTATATCAAGGATTTCAGCATCAATTTACAGACTTCTGCAGAATCTGGAGAGCAACTAACCCAATCTCAAATATGATCACTCTCCTTGTCCCTTTGTTCAAACATGGTATATATCCTATGTAACATAAGATGGCGTGTTTTAAATAGTCCAATCCCTGGCCTCCACATATCCCCATGTCCTCTGTCTTAGGGGGCCCCCATAGTAATACTTTCCAGATGTTTCAGCAAAGCAAAGTAGAGTTCATTTAACCAACAATATGAAAACCTCAGCAAAGCTATAAATGTTCAGATACGACATATTTCCCCTATTCGAGACTAATTAAGTCTCAAAAAACAAAAAGAATAGGATTATGACAAATCTTGTGTAACTTTAGCAATAAAACCAAGTTTATGGAGTGTTAACAAATTTTCATGAAGTGTAAACAAATTGTTATGGAGTGTAAGAGCGAAAAACCTGTCTGGCAGCTTTCTTTCCAAATATCCATCAATCAATCAAGACAGTAAAATTCTCTCACGGCCCCTCTGCCTCAGGCGACCACCTAAGTACTCCAGATCAATTTATAAATCTTTATCAATGCATTTTAAGATATGGTGCAATCAAATACACATGAAAGCCTCAGAAAACAAAATACCATCAATAACCCATCCACATTCAGGCTGGTCGACCCATCGGACCCTCCTGTGGATTCTCTCTGTCCCTGCCTAGACCCAATATCCCTAAGCGTCAAAGAAAAAACCAAAACATCTGAGGTCCCCACATGTACCCAACAACAGAAAACATCATTCTTCAAAAAGTTAATACAGAAAGAATATGACACAAATTATGTATTACACATGCAAATATGTCTATATATATCATTGCAACCACTGGAATGTAGTCCACTACACTGCAGCTCCTCAGCAGTGTCGACTTTCAATGCAACGTCGATTATGGAATCTGAACATTTCCACACCATCCTTGTTCTACTTCCTCCAGTCCATTCATATTGTCCATGTTTGAGTATTTGAATCCCACTCTACACATTCCCCATATGCTTCTGGAAGAAAAGAAAACACCAACCAATATCTTTTGCAAAGCAACACATGAAAATTAAACCATCAATATCAAAAATAATATATAAAAATTATATATATAAATGAATCAAATTCCATTTCCCCCCTTTGATTCATAAGAAAACACTAAATATCACAACAATATGCAAAGAAATGTGAAAATTATCGCACAATCAGCTTTTCAAAATGTCCTAGATGTCACGCCCTGGCTCTGGGGACTCTTAAATGTTGAGCCAGGGTGTGGATTTTCTATGTTTAGTTTTCTATGTTTTTTGTTCTAGATCGTTTAGTTCTATGTTGGCCAGGGTGGTTCCCAATCAGAGGCAGCTGTAGCTCGTTGACTCTGATTGGGGACCATACTTAGGCAGCCTGTTGGCACCAGTTAGTTTGTGGGATCTTGTTCCGTAAAGGTTTGTGTTGTAACCTCAGGACTTCACGTATCGTTCGTGTTGTTGTTTTGTTCGTGTGTTGTGTACTAAATAAAATGTACGCTTATCACGCTGTGCCTTGGTTCCACGAGTCATCAGTCAACGTTCGTGACAGAAGATCCCACCCAAAGAGGACCAAGCAGCGTGTCCAGGAACAGACAGCCTGGACTTGGGAGGAGATCCTGGACGGGAAGGGATCCTGGACTTGGGAAGAGATTCAGGCCGGAATGGATCGGCGTCCTTGGGAGGAGACTGTGGAGGCGCGCTACAGAGAGGAGCAGCGGCAACGCAGAGGGTACTGGCCGAGGAGGAAGCCCGATAGACAGCCCCAATAAAAAAAATTTGGGGGGGCTAAAAGGGTGGTTGGCGGAGCCTAGAGTTAGAGCAGAGCCAACTCCCCGTACTCAGGCTAGGAAGCGTGAGACTGGGCAGGCTCCGTGTTATGCGGAGCCACGTACTGTGCCGCGAGTGTTCCGGCACAGTCCTGTACGTCCGGTGCTAGCACCACGCACGTGTCGTGCTAAGATGGGCATGCAGCCAGGACGGGGTGTGCCGGCTCAACGCTCGTGGCCTCCAGTACGCCTCCTCGGTCCCGTATATCCTGCGCCAGTGCCACGTGCTGTAGTGCCAGTACGAGTGCACAGCCCTGTACGTCCTGTGCTGATGCCTCACACATTGTGTTTAAATAGGCATTCAGCCAAGACGGGTTGTGTCAGCTCTCCGCTCCAGACCTCCAGTCCGCCTCCACAGTCCGGCCCGGCCCGTTCCGGCTCCCCGCACCAAGCCAGTGGTGCGTGTTCCCAGTCCAGCCCGGCCTGTTCCTTCTCCCCGCACCAAGCCAGTGGTGCGCGTCGCCAGCCCGGTCCGGCCTGTTCCTGTCCCTCGCACCAAGCCAGTGGTGCGCGTCGCCAGCCCGGTCCGGCCTGTTCCCGTCCCTCGCACCAAGCCAGTGGTGCGCGTCGTTAGCCCGGTCCGGCCCGTTCCTGCTCCCCGCACCAAGCCAGTGGTGCGCGTCGTCAGCCCGGTCCGGCCCGTTCCTGCTCCCCGCACCAAGCCAGTGGTGCGTGTGTCCAGTCCGGCACGGCCCGTGCCTGTTCCACCGGTGCCTGGTCCGGCACCGGTTAGCTGCTCCACTCCGGAGTCAGAGCAATCCGCTCCACCGGGGTCCGGTCCAACTCCAGTCAGCGGATCCACTCCGGAGCCAGAGCAATCCGCTCCACCGGTGTCCAGTCCAGCTCCGGCCAGCGGCTCCAGTCCGGAGCCGGTAAGGTTTGGTCCACCGTCGTCGGGTCCAGCTCCAGGCAGCGGGACCAGACCAGGGGCGCAACGGGGAGGTGGAGAAAAGGTGGTGGTCACGCCCGGAGCCGGATCCGCCTCCGAGGCGGAATGACCACCCGGCCCATACCCTCTTGTGTTTGTGGCGCGGTCTCAGTCCGCGCCTTTGGGGGGGGTACTGTCACGCCCTGGCTCTGTGGACTCTTAAATGTTGAGCCAGGGTGTGGATTTTCTATGTTTAGTTTTCTTTTTTTTTTGTTCTAGATCGTTTAGTTCTATGTTGGCCAGGGTGGTTCCCAATCAGAGGCAGCTGTAGATCGTTGTCTCTGATTGGGGACCATACTTAGGCAGCCTGTTGGCACCAGTTAGTTTGTGGGATCTTGTTCCGTAAAATGTTGTGTTGTAACCTCAGGACTTCACGTATCGTTCGTGTGTTGTGTACTAAATAAAATGTACGCTTATCACGCTGCGCCTTGGTTCCACGAGTCATCAGTCAACGTTCGTGACACTAGAGTTACTTCAACCCTAGTTTTCGTAACGTTTTGGTCTGACTTTTTCCCCAATTTTTTCAAAAATCAATTTCACTGATTTATCCACAAAACTCTTTCCCATTAGCTGAGGATATTCGATCGGGAAATCCCCACCTGCTTATGACTTCTTTACACAAAAACTTTGCAACCGACTGAGCTTCTTTTCGCTTGGTTGGACATGCCTCCGGCCATCGTGAAAATCTATCTACAACCACCAGCATTTATCTTTCTTCTTCAATTGGTTTTATCATATCAACAAATTCGATAACCAACTCACGCATAGGACCTCTCGGTGTTGGAATGTAACCAGGAAGAACAGTCACACCCCTGCGAACATTCTTTTTCAGACAGATTGTGCACCTGCCTATGACATAGTCAACCTTTTCAAGCAAATATGGTGCCCAAAAACCATACTCCTTTGTGATCTTTCTCCTAACCTCCCCTCTTGCAACAATAGCTATCCATGTGCTTCCTGAATCAGCAGACCTAATAGGTCTAGAGGCGCTACTATCAACCCCTCATGGTTTCTCCAAAGACCCATAGCATCTTTGACAGCACCTCGGTCTAGCCATAACTGTTTGTCAATCGTAGAAGCAGCTTCCTGCATCAAAATCACATCCTTAAGCGTAATTTTGTCTTCCAAGTCCACTCCATGAGTGACCAGAAAAACCTTGCCCAATTTGTCCTCTCCTGTGACGGCTTTGCAGCTTCATCAGCAGCTTTGTTCCCTTGTGTGACTTTTGACATATCTGTTTTATGAGCTGCACACTTAGCTATCGCTATCTCTTTAGGCTTCATCATGGCATGCAACAGTTTCATTATTTGCGCATGATGTTGTATCGGAGAACCATCCGTTTTCTTAAACCCTCAACCTTTCCACACTGCTCCAAACAAATGACATACACTATGTGCATATGCAGAATCAGTATATATCATCATTTGCTTTCCTTCTGCTAACAAACACACTTCTGTTAGCCTCACAAGTTCAGCAAGTTGTGCGGACGCAGGCTGTGGTATTACTTCAGCCTTTTCAACAACAAATCCTGTTCCTTGGGCTTTAACTACTGCATTGCCAACACACAATTTATCTCCCACACGATAACAAGACCCATCAGTCCAATACACCAGGTCTGCCTCACATAATGGAAGGGCTTGCAAATCTGATCTAAGCCTCAAGTATTTCTCTGCTTCTTGAACACAATCATGTGGCTCACCATCCTCTGAAGTTGGCAAATTCTCGGCTGGATTCACCATATCACACCTCACTAGGGTGACATCTTCATGCTCTAAGAGCCTATGATAGTCTCTGAGCCTAGGCATAGTCAATGTATATTTTCCATAGTTCAGAAGATTTCTGAGACTATGATGGGTAAGAATTGTTACTGGGTAACCCATCGTAACAGATGATGCTTTGTCATACATTAAATATACTCCCACAATTGCTCTGTAGCACAGTGGTAGCCCTAGTTCTACTTCTGAATAGGCAGTAGAGTAGGAGGAAATAGGTTGAGGATTCGTCCCTGTACCTGTCGGCTGACAAAGAACTGCACAAGCATATTTACCTCCAGTAGAAGTAGACACATATAACAAGAAATTCTTAGAGTAGTCTGGTAGTGTGAGTGCCGGTGCCTCTTGTAACCTCTGTTTGATCGTTTCAAATGCCACAAAGCCTTCCTGTGTCCAGGAAAGATGTAACACTCTGGCTCCAGGGACTCTGATTGTTGAGCCAGGGTTGTTATTTTCATTTAGGGTGTCTTTTGTTTTGGTTTTGTATTTCTAGGTTTGCCTTTCTGTTGGTTGTATTTCTAGGTTTGTCTATGACTCCCAATCGGAGGTAACGAGTGTCAGCTGTTCGGCTCGTTATCTCTGATTGGGAGCCATATTTATGCTGTATGTTTCCTGTGGGGTTTGTGGGTTTTTGTTTCCTTGATGCTGTTAGTTTATTTCAGTATTGGAACTTCACGTATCGTTCTTTGTTGTTTTCTCGTGTTGCACTTTAATTAAATAAAGTCATCATGTTTATCGGAACACGCGCTGCGCTTTGGTCTCATCATTCACACGATCGTGACAGAAAAACCCACCATACCAAGACCAAGCAGCGTGTACAGGAGCAAAGAGACTGGACATGGGTGGAGGCGCCGGGTAAGGAGATCGAGAGGCTGGCGATGGCCCAGGTGGGCAAATCGTGGTCCTGGGAGGACATGCTCGGGGGCAAGGGACCTTGGGGGAAGATCAAGGCCCTGGCAAGAGAGGAGCATCGGCGGCAGCAGGTTTTTCGTCGGAAGGACGAGAGGCAACCCCAATAAATTTTTGGGGGGGGGCACATGGCTTGGGCGGCTGGGCAGCAGGAAGCTGCCACAGGGAGTATAGGTGAGAGGGCTAACGGAGTACGGGAGCCATTGGCGAGAAGAGGCAGGGATGTGTGTGTGGCACGGCGTGAAAGACTGAGGTGTGTTGCCAGTCCGGTCCGGCCCGTTCCTGATCCTCGGTTGAGGCCAGTGGTGTGTGTTCCCGGTATGGACCGGCCTGTTCCTACTCCACGCACCAGGGATACGGTGCGCTTCGCCAGCCCGGCCCGGCCTGTTCCGGCCACTCGCACCAGGGATACGGTGTGCGTCGCCAGCTCAGCCCTGCCTGTTCCTACTCCACGCACCAGGGATACGGTGCGCTTCGCCAGCCCGGCCCGGCCTGTTCCGGCCACTCGCACCAGGGATACGGTGTGCGTCGCCAGCCCAGCCCGGCCTGTTCCTACTCCACGCACCAGGGATACGGTGCGCTTCGCCAGCCCGGCCCGGCCTGTTCCGGCCACTCGCACCAGGGATACGGTGCGCGTCGCCAGCCCAGCCCGGCCTGTTCCTGCTCTCCGCACTAGGCGTGAGGTGAGTCCCCAGGGTCCAGCATGCCCTGTTCCGGCTCCCCGCACTAGGCGTTATGGGAGTCCCCAGGGTCCAGCATGCCCTGTTCCGACTCCCCGCACTAGCCTTGTGATGCGTGTCCTCAGCCCGGTACCTCCAGTTCCGGCACCACGCATCAGGCCTACGGTGCGTCCCCAGGGCCAAGCATGCCCTGTTGCTTCTCCCCGCACTAGCCCTGTGATGCGTGTCCTCAGCCCGGTACCTCCAGTTCCGGCACCACGCATCAGGCCTACGGTGCGTCCCCAGGGCCAAGCATGCCCTGTTGCTTCTCCCCGCACTAGCCCTGTGATGCGTGTCCTCAGCCCGGTACCTCCAGTTCCGGCACCACGCAACAGGCCTACGGTGCGCCTCAGACGGCCAGAGTCTGCCGTCTGCCCAACGGGGCCTGAACTGTCCGTCTGCCCAACGGGGCCTGAACTGCCCGTCTGCCCAACGCCGTCTGAACTGCCCGTCTGTCCAACGCCGTCTGAACTGCCCGTCTGCCCAACGCCGTCTGAACTGCCCGTCTGCCCAACGGCGCCTGAACTGCCTGTCGGCCCAACGCCGTCTGAACTGTCCGTCTGCCCAACGCCGTCTGAACTACCCGTCTGTACAGAGCCTACAAAGCCGCCCGTCTGCCATGAGCCTTCAGAGCCGTCCGCCAGATCGGAGCCGCTAGAGCTCTCCGCCAGACAGGATCAGCCAGAGCCTTCCGCCAGACAGGATCAGCCAGAGCCTTCCGCCAGACAGGATCAGCCAGAGCCTTCCGCCAGACAGGATAAGCCAGAGCCTTCCGCCAGACAGGATCAGCCAGAGCCTTCTGTCAGACAGGATCAGCCAGAGCCTTCCGCCAGACAGGAGCAGCCAGAGCCTTCCGTCAGACCGGATCAGCCAGAGCCTTCCGCCAGACGGGATCAGCCAGAGCCTTCCGCCTGCCATGAGCAGCCAGATCCGTCAGCCAGCCATGAGCAGCAGGATCCGCCAGAGCCAGCCTGCCAGGATCCGTCATTCAGTCCGGAGCTGCCCCTCAGTCCGGTGCTGCCACTTAGTCAGGTACTGTTCCTTAGCCTGGTGCTGGCCCTTAGCCCGGTGCTGCCCCTTAGCCCGGTGCTGCCCCTTAGCCCGGTGCTGCCCCTTATCCCGGTGCTGGTCCTTAGTCCGGTGCTGCCCCTTAGTCCGGTGCCGCCCCTTAACCCAGTGGGGTGTAGTTGGGGGGTGGTAATGTGTAGGAGGCTAAGTAAGTGGGTAATGACTATGGTGGGGTGGGGACCACGACCTGGGCCAGAGCCGCCACCTGGACAGACGCCCACCCAGACCCTCCCCTAGACGGTATGCTGGTGCGCCCGGAGTGCGCACCTTTAGGGGGGGGTACTGTAACACTCTGGCTCCAGGGACTCTGATTGTTGAGCCAGGGTTGTTATTTTCATTTAGGGTGTCTTTTGTTTTGGTTTTGTATTTCTAGGTTTGCCTTTCTGTTGGTTGTATTTCTAGGTTTGTCTATGACTCCCAATCGGAGGTAACGAGTGTCAGCTGTTCGGCTCGTTATCTCTGATTGGGAGCCATATTTATGCTGTATGTTTCCTGTGGGGTTTGTGGGTTTTTGTTTCCTTGATGCTGTTAGTTTATTTCAGTATTGGAACTTCACGTATCGTTCTTTGTTGTTTTCTCGTGTTGCACTTTAATTAAATAAAGTCATCATGTTTATCGGAACACGCGCTGCGCTTTGGTCTCATCATTCACACGATCGTGACAAAAGATTGCTATGGAGTTGACCATTCCCAGTATCTTTAACCATAGCTCTCAAAGGTAACCGTTTCTTTTGGCACTTTTACCAGACAGCCGTCTGGCGTACATTTTATTGTACAATTCAATCTACACAATGCATCTCTTCCCAACAATGCAATAGGTGTATGTTCCTATACCAGTATGGGTATTGTAGTTTTTATAGCAGAGCTCAATTGGTTCCGTAAGAGGAATCAGCTGTTTCACTCCCTCAAATCCAATTGTCCGAATCAGTTGATTGGACATAGGAAGATGTGTAGCATCTTCAGGCCGAACACAGGGGAAAGCAGCTCCGCTATCCGCCATCACTTCCAATGGTCGGTTGTTTACTTTCATCTCAATTGTTGGATCTTTTTCCGTCCTGATGCTATCAGCTGACACCCCCCTTTCGGATCTTCTGGGCACCTCTAGAATCCTGGCTCCGGACCCCTATAAGGGTTCACCGGTCCTCCAAATGATCTTGACTGGCCCCTGTATCTTCCTCTGAAATTTCCTCTGGTGTTTCCTCCTGGCCCATTACACTCACGGGCAAAGTGACCAACCTGTCCACAATTATAACACACTTCTGAAGATTGCTGGAAGTATGGGTTAAATCTTCCTCCTCTTCCTCTTCCTAAACCTTCTCGTCCTCTTCCTCTCCAATTCTGTGTCTGTCCAGAAACTGGCTGTGGATATGAAACAACTGGTCCCACTAGTGGTGGCTGGGACAATTGCGGTTGGACCTGGTTCCGTTGAAGCTGTGGCAGTGATTGTTGATTTGATTAACACTGATTCTGCATAACCAAAGCCTGTTTCTTCTCCGTCTTCTTATTCTCCACCAGTTGTATTTGATTGAGTTTTCTGAGAGTTTCTTGGTCCTGTTCTTTCTGGTTGTGTTCCTTTTTTCCTGTATAGATCCACTTGATGGGCTATATGATCTGTATAGACACCTTTTGCCATGCTTCCAAGTCCAACCACCTCTGCCAGTTTGCTCCTTACTGGTGAGGGCAGCCCCATCTGCAGTTTAGATCGCAAAGTTGACTGCTCTATTTGACTCACATCTGGATCATTTCCAGTAATATTTCTCCACACTTGATGAGCTCTTGACACATAGGCTCTCTGATTTTCTTGTTGTCCTAGTGGGTCAATCAGAATGTTGTCAGGATGCACATTTGTTGGAAACGTATCCTTCAGTGCTCTCCACAGCCGATTTCTACTTGCAGCTAGCAACTCAGGATCATTCACCGAAGTCCCAATATATCAATTATGTCCAGCTCTCTGAAAAATGTATTCCATACCTGGAATCCCAAGGAGGTTAGCCAAAAGTATCTTAATGTCTCCTATGGCAGACTGTGTTCCCACCATAATTTCTTCCAACTTTGAAATCCAAGGATATGCTCCATCTTGAAGAGTAGGCAGCTTCTCAAGTATATCTGACATATCGGTATTCTGCAAAGGCTTATAGTCCAGGTTCTTCCAATTCTCTTACTTCTTCTAAATTATTCGTCTTATCCAAGCATGATATGCATCAATCCATATCTCTTTCTATTTCTTCTGTGCTAGTCATTGTAGGATAAAATCCTCTTGAACATGAAGCACCTTTAATCTCCAAATCTTCATCGCTGTCTCCATCTTCACTTTCATCAGAGGTCGAATCTCTTGTATCCTTCTTCTTCCAACTTCCATCACCCCTTCTTTCCACTCTAGCAAACCTCCGTCTGATCACAGGGTCATATTCACCCACGATCTCTTCTGAATTACTCTGATCATCATCATCATCATCTTCAAATTCCATCCTCCTGAACCTCACTCTACCCTTAGTTTCCAGACATGTCGTTTTCTTCTTACTTTTGGAGTTTGGATTCATCTTTATGGTCGTTTCTGCTTGTCCTCTCTCTATTATTCGTTCATCTTCATCTCTGATGCAATAATCACCCTCCTGAATGATCACTGGAAGTTGAAGATAGACGTCCTTAAACTCTATTTATTCCTTGTAAGGTGGGGGTCTTTTTGCTGAATCCTTATGTGAGAAAGGTGTATTGACTTCTGCCATTAGTTTTTCTGTTACCTTCGCCTCTTTTGCCATTTTCTCTTTGCCTCTGTCTCTTTTATCTTTTGTATCTTTTATCAGTTTTTGTCCCTCATTTTCAAGTAACTTAAGAACACCCAGCTCTCTTTGTCTCTTTTCTTTACGCTGCTCCCCTTTTTTTCCCCTTCTTTTGATCTGCCTTATATGTGGACACAAGCACTTGCATTATTTTAATTACATCTGGGTTAAGAGTCCCTTCCACAGGCCATGGTTGTTCAATGTCAGGCCAACGTTTATTCCATTTTCCAGATAACCTTGCGATACCATTAACTAAAGGATTACTATTTTGTACTACATCAACAGGAGTAATTACTTTCATCGTTTTTATGTCCTTTTTCCGCATTGTAACAACTCTTTTATATTCCTTTATTGTGATTTTTTAAAATGTATTGTTATTTTAAACTAATTAATTTGTAAACCAAAAAATACTTGAAGCTATGTAGCTTATCTTTCCCTCCTATTTTTTTTATTTTTATTATTTTTATTATATATATATATATATTATTCTACCAAATTATTGATTAGTGGCAATCTTACCACATCCGATAAAGAAAAGTAAAGGAAACTAGTCAACTTCAGAGCAATCCAAAAAGAAAGACCTGTAATCCAGCAACACTACAGCACCCACAAACCAATTGCTTAATAAGCACCCAATCACCTTAATTTTACAGAATATTCTCAGTGCTGGATTTCCAACACAACTGTAATCAAAACAACCCATGCACAAAAAAACTTCAATGTGCAATTCTCAATTACATCAATTGATCAGTCTGTTGCCAAGTCCCTGCTAAATTGTCACAACATGAAATATTTTAGGCATACACAAACAGATAAATGCCCTTCATCTATAATATTCTGTAAGGGAAAGTAAGTTTTGTGGATAGAACAGTACTGGCCTTAATTGGACTGGATCCGGGACAGCACACGCTGTCGCGTGATGCACAATTTAGTCTTTTATGTACTCACTGGGTTATTTCAACCATAAAATACCCTTTTTAGACATACCTATGTTCACATTCGCGCTAAGAAATAAGCAAACAGCTTAACTCAGGAACATTATAAATAGCGCAATAACAATTTTTTTTTTTTTTTTTTTTTTTTTTTTAATCCATCAACATAGCTCTCATTTATAAATTCTATGAATCTATACATTTTGCTAGAATTTTTGCATCACAATGTCACGCTCTGGCTCCGGGACTGTGTATTTTGAGCCAGGGTGTGTTCATTTGGTTGTGTTTGGTATTGGTTGTGTTGTATTTGGTTGTGTTTCCTTGTTTGGTCGTGTGACTCCCAATCAGTGGTAACGAGTGTCAGCTGTCGGCTCGTTATCTCTGATTGGGAGCCATATTTAAACTGTCAGTGTTCACCTTAGTGTTGTGGGTTTTTGTTCCGTATCAGTCATTGTAACTGAGGACTTCACGATTCGTCATTGTTTGTTGTTTTGTATTGAGCACTTTAATTAATAAAGTCATGTTCGTATCGCACGCTGCGCCTTGGTCCACTCACTTAGTAGACGTTCGTGACAGAAAAACCCACCTTAACCAGATCAAGCAGCGTGACGAGGAGAGAGGATGAACGTGGGAGGAGATGATTGCGAGTCTGGCAAGAGGGAGAGAGGCCTGGGCCATGGGGAGGAGAGACCCCCAGGAAATTTTTAGGGGGGGGCTCACGACGTCGGGGCAGCAGGTGTACGGGTTAGAGCGGTGCAAAGCGTTGGCAGAAAAGGCCGCCAGGTTAGGGGGGCCGCTGGGCACAGAGGAGAGGGAAAGTGTGGAGGCACGGCGAGAGGTACTGGGGTGTGTTACCAGTCCGGTCCGGCCCGTTCCTGATCCCTGCGTGGGGCCAGTGGTGTGTGTCCCCAGTACGGTCCGGCCTGTTCCTGCCATTCCCACCAAGGCAGTGGTGCGCGTCGTCAGCCCAGCCCGGCCTGTTCCTGCCATTCCCACCAAGTCTGTGGTGTGCGTCGACAGCCCGGCCCGGCCTGTTCATGCCATTCCCACCAAGTCAGTGGTGCGCGTCGTCAGCCCAGCCCGGCCTGTTCCTGCTCCACGCACAAAGCCTACGGTGTGCGTCGCCAGCCCAGCCCGGCCTGTTCCTGCTCCACGCACAAAGCCTACGGTGTGCGTCGCCAGCCCAGCCCGGCCTGTCCCTGCTCCACGCACAAAGCCTACGGTGTGCGTCGCCAGCCCAGCCCGGCCTGTCCCTGCTCTACGCACAAAGCCTACGGTGTGCGTCGTCGGCCTGGTCCAGCCCGTTCCTGCTACTCGCACCAAGCCAAGGGTGCGAGTCGTCAGCCTGGTCCAGCCCGTCCCTGCTCCACGCACTAGGTCCACGGTGTGCGTCGCCGGCCCAACCCGGCCTGTTCCTGCCACTCGCACCAAGCCAAGGGTGCGAGTCGTCAGCCGGATTCAGCCTGTTCCTGCCACTCGCACCAATTCAAGGGTGCGAGTCGTCAGCCGGATTCAGCCCATTCCTGCTACTCGCACCAAGCCAAGGGTGCGAGTCGTCAGCCGGATTCAGCCCATTCCTGCTACTCGCACCAAGCCAGGGATGCGAGTCTTCAGCCTGGTGAGGCCTGTTCCGGCTCCACGCACCATGCAAAGGGTGCGTATCGTCTGCCAGGTCCGGTCCATTCCTGCCTCACGCGCCAAGCCAGGGGTGCGCGTCGGCAGTCCTGATCCAGCTAACTGGGTCAGATCGGACTGGGGGCACTACGGGGGGATTGTAGTAGGGTGGTGGTCAAGCCCGGAGCCGGAGCCGCCTCTGAGGAGCAACACCCACCCAGCCCTCCCCTATTTGGGGTGGGTACTGTCACGCTCTGGCTCCGGGACTGTGTATTTTGAGCCAGGGTGTGTTCATTTGGTTGTGTTTGGTATTGGTTGTGTTGTATTTGGTTGTGTTTCCTTGTTTGGTCGTGCGACTCCCAATCAGTGGTAACGAGTGTCAGCTGTCGGCTCGTTATCTCTGATTGGGAGCCATATTTAAACTGTCAGTGTTCACCTTAGTGTTGTGGGTTTTTGTTCCGTATCAGTCATTGTAACTGAGGACTTCACGATTCGTCATTGTTTGTTGTTTTGTATTGAGCACTTTAATTAATAAAGTCATGTTCGTATCGCACGCTGCGCCTTGGTCCACTCACTTAGTAGACGTTCGTGACACACAACCCTGAAGTGTAAGGGGCCTCCAATTTTTTTAATTGACTGGATCTTTATATTTCCCACTTGTATCCTGTTTCAGTAATAATGAAATCAGACCTTCTTCTTGAGTGTCTGATAATCTACCATTTATATAGGAGTGGTTAAAACATGCTAATAACGGTCCTGGAGTTTTCCCGGACTTAAAGTCTTTAATTGCATCCAGAAGTTCCTCCTCTGTAATTTCACCTTCACGTGAGTCTTCCTGTATGGCTGTTAATTTTCCATTATCAATAGAAAACAAATCCCTACAATTATCTTCAGTTAGAGGAGATGGAGGCGACTGAAATGAAAACATATGCTTAAAGTACTTTGCTTCCTCCTTCAAAATATAATTTGGTGAATCATGGGTGACTCCATCATTTGTAACGAGTTTCAGTAAATTCTTTTTGGTAGCATTTCTATGTTGAATATTACAAAATAATTTGATGCATTTTTCCCCATATTCCATCCAGTTTGCTTTATTTTTATAATATATTACACTTGATCTTTCTTGAATACATTTCTCCATTTCTTTTTGTTTTTCTTCTAATTTATTCTGAGCCTCTATGTTATAGTTTTTATTGCTATCTATCTTTTCTGTTAGACCTTCCATTTCCTTTGTTAGTATGGACTCTTTTGACCTAAATTGCTTTTGTTTTCGTGATGAGTACTGAATTGCATGGCCTCTAAAGGCACATTTAAAAGTTTCCCATACAATAAGGGGAATTGCTGTACCTATGTTATGTCGGAAAAAAACAGTTATAAATTATTCAGTGGATCAGTGTCTTTGCTAGACTTCAACCTGCAGCCAGTGAGAACAATAAAAAACGCTGCTGTAACCTTGATAGAACCAGGCACCACCTATTCAATTCCTTGCTTAACTTATTTGTGTCAAGTCTACTACAATGTTACTAAATCGGATCTAGAGACTTTTGGGGGTGATACTTACACCCCATCTTGCTATCAATATGGGGGTGAGGATTATAGCCCTGCTCATCTGTCTCTCCTGCTCTCCTCTTCTGCAGTTCCCCATATCTTATTATAAAGAGAGATGTAATTGTGGTTAGGAAGTCTGTGCCACACCACCCACAGATGTCCAGGCTTATCAGTTGTATACAGGGCTGTTTCCCTTCCACCCTGTCTAACACACCCCTCTGACCCAATCTCCTCCCCCTCCTCCTCACCCCTCCTCACCCTCTCCTCCCCTCCTCCTCACCCTTCTTCACCCTCTCCTCACCCTCCTCCTCCTCCTCCCCTACCCCTCCTCCCCCTCATACTCACTCCTCCTCCCCCTCCTCCTCCCCCTCTTTCTCACCCTCACCTCCTCCCCCTCTCCTCCCCCTCCCCCCTCTCCTCCCCCTCACCCCTCCTCACCCTCTCCTCCCTCCTTCCAGCCCTTCTTACTGACTTTATCTCCCCCGACTGTGAAGAGAGAAGGAACTTTCTCTATCTTTCTCTTGATCTCTCCATCCCTATCTCCCCTGCTCCCTGTGGTTGCTCATCTCTTTCTCTCTTCATATCTCTCCGTCCATCTCCCTCTTTCTCAATGGTTGTTCACCCGCTCTCTTTCTCTGACTATTTCTCCCTTAATCTGGCCAGCATTCTGTTCTTCCAATAGTTACTCATCTCTCTCTCTCTCTCTCTCTCTCTCTCTCTCTCTCTCTCTCTCTCTCTCTCTCTCTCTCTCTCTCTCTCTCTCTCTCTCTCTCTCTCTCTCTCTCTCTCTCTCTCTCTCTCTCTTAGTATCCCTCTGTTTATCTCTCCATCCATCTCTCCCTTGCTTGTTCCCTATGGTTGTTCAGGCACTTTGATAAAATGCTTCTGTTTGCCATTTTACACACCAGATGAAAACAGTGTTGGTGACGATGACTCAAGTCCAGCTACATGGTAGTTCCACCACCCCACTACCATTGGCCCAGTACATTAACCAGCTACATGGCAGTTCCACCACCCCACTACCATTGGCCCAGTACATTAATCAGCTACATGGCAGTTCCACCACCCCACTAACATTGGCCCAGTACATTAACCAGCTACATGGCAGTTCACCACTCCACTACCATTGGCCCAGTCATACAGTAACCAATTTTCAGGCATGACCTCTTTCTTTTCTATTTCTCCTCACCTGCCCCCTATTCCCTCTTTCTTCAAGTGAGGCTCAGGCTTAACACTTTAATTCCACTCTTTCTTTCCCACATTCCACCCTTCACCCTTTTATTCAATCTACGGACCAAAAAGAGCTGTAACACAGTTTCACCTAAAGTATATCTCTCTTCCGCTACCTAAACCCCTTCCTTTCACCTGACCTGCTACTTACCCCATCCTAGTTAACCATCATCTCTGCTCCATCACCCCACGAACATCTCTTACAAGGATTACCTCCTCTCAAGGATTACCTCCTTCTCTGTTTGTAGGTAATTTCACTCTCTTCTCTTTTATAACCCTCAAACCTAAGTGAACACATAAGTAAGCGTGCACACAGGCCTGATGAACACCACTGAGAAGATGCTGCAGGCCTGATTAACACCACTAAGAAGGCCCAAAGGTCAGGCCTGATGAAATCCACTGAGAAGGCCCAAAGGTCATCCCTGGGACACCCTCCCCTGGGAGCTAGAGCATCTATTTGTGTGTGTGTGTGCGTGTGTGGATATATACCCCATCCCCTCTGTGAGCCAGGGCATCTGCCTGCCTGACACACATAAACTCTCTCTGAAACAATGTAACACACATTTACACACACACGTACACGTACACACAAACACACACACACCAAATCCCCCATACTATGTCAAAAGAGCGCATATACACCATGAGACATCCCATTAGACATCCCGAAAATCGGTCTTCTCACAAAAACGTCTGTAGCGTCAGAACGGTTTGGCCTACTAAGTATTATGACCACTTTATTGAAAGATGAGACTCTCGAGACACAATGGCGTTCTCAGTTTTGCTCTAGGATGCCCACAAGCCTCACAAGACTCATCTGAAGGTCCCTGGTACCAGTTTAAAAAATGAATGGAAGTATATATGGAGATAGTTTAGTGCCTAAAATGAGGGGATAAATATATCTCCCTAAACTATAGATAGTTTCCTGATCTTTCTTATAAATATTGAAAGTGCGTGGGCTACGGAGAGTGGGCTGCGGACGTTGGAGATGAGGGGGTGTCCTAGTGGGTCTGGTTAGGTGTGATGTAGTTGATGTTTGTATGATGTTGTCATTCATATGTGTATATTTTGTATTGCATATAAAATATTTTAATAGAAAAATACACACATACACAAAAACTACCTCTCCATAAGTTCACCCCCTGCCCAGATACCTACTGAATTATATCTTCCCACTCCAAACTCCAATGGACCTTTTTATTTATTTATTTACACTTCCAGCAGAGCATTCCTTCTATCTTCATTATAGACAGGCAGGCTAAAACATTGTTTTAATGGCTTCTTTATTGTCTGTCTTCTACCCTGCTGTTTAACGCTAGGCGAGGACTGAATTTAAACATGAACACACACACATAGACACACACAAACACACACAACAATTATGCATGTTCATACATGCGCGCGCACACACACACACACACACACACACACACACACACAAAGAAACACTGACATACACATGGACGGGTGCATTAAGGAGTCTCACACACCGGCACGCACACACAAACACACGCAAAAATACGCACACACACACACACTACCCCCACACACATTTGCCTGTGTCCCCCCATGTGAAGGATATTTAACAGATAAAGCCCTGAGACAGATGGGATATGTATAGCTAATAGATAGAGGTGATTTGTAACCGTTAACCTTTTACTGCAGTGGGATAAATCACAGTCACACAGAGTGTGATTTACAGCCCTTAACTGTTGGTTAAGGGCTGTAAGTAAGCATTTCACTGTAATGTCTGCACCTGTTGTATTCGGCGCATGTGACCAATAAAGTTTGATTTGATTTGATTTGATTTGATTTGATTTGTTTCTTGGTTGTCTTAAACAAATCTACAGTACTTTGAAGAAAAAGTATACACCTCACACACATGGTTATTTATTGTCTTAAAAAAAGAAGACACCTATTCCATGTCAGATATAGAGTTGAAATATATTCAATTTTGAGTTTGCATCCCAATATTACACTTTATATACATCACAGAAAACGGAAATATAACAAAACTGTTTGACATAGAAACCCTTTCGTAATGTTAAAAAAATATATATATATTAATTACGAAAAAACATTAATAACATTCCACCCATTTGACAGCAGGAAAGGGGTACGCTTGCTACATGCTTCACGTGCATAGGTCTACATGAGTGTGTGCACTTGGGTGGGTTGGATTTTTGGTGCAGCGGACACCTTTTGGTAACATGATACCTCTCTGGTCCATGCATTTCTAGACTCCCAAGTTGAAAATTAAACACATAAATACCTCATTTACATAAGTATTCAAACCCCTGAGTCAAAAGATGTTAGAATCACCTTTGGCAGCGATTATAGCTGTGAGTCTTTCTGGTTAAGTCTCTAAGAGCTTTGCACACCTGGATTGTACAATATTTGCATATTATTATTTTTAAAATGCTTCAAGCTCTGTCAAGTTGGTTGTTGGTCATTGCTAGACAGCCATATTCAAGTCTTGCCAAAGATTTTCAAGCCGATTTAAGTCAAAACTGTAACTAGGCCATTTAGGACCATTCAATGTCGTCTTGGTAAACAACTCCAGTGTATATTTGGCCTTGTGTTTTCGGTTATTGTCCTGCTGAAAGGTGATTTCAGCAGACTGAAAACCTGTTTCGTCTAGGATTTTGCCTGTGCCTAGCTCTATTCCATGTATTTGTATCCCAAAAAACTCCCTAGTCCTTGCCGATGACAAGCATATCTATAACATGATGTAGCCACCACCATGCTTGAAAATATGAAGAGTGGTACTCTGTGATGAGTTGTATTTGCCCCAAACATAACACTTTGTATTCAGGACATAAAGTTAATTTCTGGCCACATCTTTTGCAATTTTACTTTAGTGAATTATTGCAAACAGAATGCATGTTTTGGAATATTTGTATTCTGTTCAGGCTTCCTTCTTTTCACTCTGTAATGTTGTTAATACATCCTCAGTTTTCTCCTATCACAGCCATTAAACTCTGTTATTGTTTTAAAGTCACCATTGGCCTCATGGTGAAATCCCTCAGCGGTTTCCTTCCTCTCTGGCAACTGAGTTAGGAAGGATGCCTATATCTTTGTAGTAACTGGGTGTATTGATACACCATCCAAAGTGTAATTAATAACTTCACCATGCTCAAAGGGACACTATTATCGCACACAGAGTGAGTCCATGCAACTTATTATGTGACTTGTTAAACACATTTTTATTCCTGAGCTTATTTAGGCTTGCCATAACAAAGGATTGATTACTTATTGACTCAAGACATTTCAGCTTAACATTTTTTATTAATTTGTAAAAATTTCTAAAAAACATAATTCCACTTTGACATTATGGGGTATCATTTGTAGGCCAGTTACACAAAATATCAATTTAATTAATTTTTTATTCAGGCTGTAACACAACAAAATGTGGAAAAATTCAAGGGGTGTGAATACCTTCTGAAGGCACTGTACTTAGAATGCCGGAGCGTATAACAAGGAGCCGCCCCTTTTGTGACCAAAAGATGAGATTGCAACACTGCGCTACGCCCCATCTCTACCGTGCTAGGCATCTTGTTATGGCATGCATTATCTGAATTAGACCCACGGAATTATACCTACGGAGAAGCGGCTTCTATGGAGGAACTTTGAATGTCTTTGAACTTCCGAATTGGTTTAACGTTGGAACAGAGTAAACGTTAGCTTGCTAGCTAGCTAGCTAGTGTGTCCAGAACTTGAATTAAAAACACGTCTTACCATTTTGTAGTTAATAAATCCAATATGAAATGTGATAACTATAGTATCCTTAACTAACATTGAAAAAGTCAAACCATTCTTCTTTAATTAAACATCTCTCCCTCATTTCTGAACTTCACTTGTAACATCGTCAGTAGGCTACAGTAACCTATGCTTCAGAGGGGAGGGGCAGGTAGCCTACATGCACACACACCCACTAGCAAAGATTTACAGCTGGCAGGCAGACGCTGGAATACGTTTCTGAGTGACAGAGTGAGGGCTTTGCATAGGCTTTTTTATTTTTATTTGGGGGGGGGGGGGGGGGACTGGAAAAAAATTGCCCGGAACGTGAAAGAACGTTATTAACCGATTCCCATGCTTTAAAAATAACGGTTCTGTTCCAGAACAGTATAGATTACTTTCGTTTTCGGTTGCGGTTCTGTTCCCCAAATAAGTTTGTTATTTTCCGGTTTTTGGTTCTGTTCCCTGAACCGGTTCCAACCCTTGCTTTAAATGCACATCCACATAATGGGACCTTACACATAATGAGAACACACACAAATAGTCACATCCATATGCACACACATCCACACACACACACACACACACACACACACACACACACACACACACACACACACACACACACACACACACACACACACACACACACACACACACACACACACACACACACACACACACACACACACACACACACACACACACAACACACTAACACACACAGGTAAATGCAAGCACACACACACAGAGGAGGGGAAGGGATGAAAGTCTTTATGGATTAAAGGATTGCTCTGAAAGGGGAACTGCATCTGCTAATTTTGCCTTGTTTTTCGTCTTGCTCCTCAAGAAATGCTGGTGGTCACAGAAGCCAAATGTGAGTTGGCTTGCGAGTGTGGTTTGATGTCAGTGTTTTTTGGTTGTGTCCTTGCCACCACCAAGACAGACCCATCTGTCAGAACCTTGCCCACAGCTGTTTCCCCCCACTCAATCACAACAAACAAACCTCCTGCAAGTTGAGTTCAACAACTACATGCAGATGTATTGGGACATGCCGAAGGAAGCTTTAAATAGGTCAGTAGCCTACAGAGTAATATGAGAAGAATGCAATTTCTGAATTTATTTAGATATTCTAAACTAAGTATTTTGATAACTTTCAAATGTAGTAACAGGTCCATGTAGAATAAACAACCTTTTTACATACAGTGGTGAGAAAAAGTATTTAGTCAGCCACCAATTGTGCAAGTTCTCCCACTTAAAAATATGAAAGAGGCCTGTAATTTTCATCATAGGTACACGTCAACTATGACAGACAAAATGAGAAAATAAGATCCAGAAAATCACATTGTAGGATTTTTTATTAATTTATTTGCAAATTATGGTGGAAAATAAGTATTTGGTCACTTACAAACAAGCAAGATTTCTGGCTCTCACAGACCTGTAACTTCTTCTTTAAGAGGCTCCTCTGTCCTCCACTCGTTACCTGTATTAATGGCACCTGTTTGAACTTGTTATCAGCATAAAAGACACCTGTCCACAACCTCAAACAGTCACACTCCAAACTCCACTATGGCCAAGACCAAAGAGCTGTCAAAGGACACCAGAAACACAATTGTAGACCTGCACCAGGCTGGGAAGACTGAATCTGCAATAGGTAAGCAGCTTGGTTTGAAGAAATCAACTGTGGGAGCAATTATTAGGAAATGGAAGACATACAAGACCACTGATAATCTCCCTCGATCTGGGGCTCCACGCAAGATCTCACCCTGTGGGGTCAAAATGATCACAAGAACGGTGAGCAAAAATCCCAGAACCACACGGGGGGACCTAGTGAATGACCTGCAGAGAGCTGGGACCAAAGTAACAAAGCCTACCATCAGTAACACACTACGCCGCCAGGGACTCAAATCCTGCAGTGCAGACGTGTCCCCCTGCTTAAGCCAGTACATGTCCAGGCCCGTCTGAAGTTTGCTAGAGTGCATTTGGATGATCCAGAAGAGGATTAGGAGAATGTCATATGGTCAGATGAAACCAAAATAGAACTTTTTGGTAAAAACTCAACTCGTCGTGTTTGGAGGACAAAGAATGCTGAGTTGCATCCAAAGAACACCATACCTACTGTGAAGCATGGGGGTGGAAACATCATGCTTTGGGGCTGTTTTTCTGCAAAGGGACCAGGACGACTGATCCGTGTAAAGGAAAGAATGAATGGGGCCATGTATCGTGAGATTTTGAGTGAAAACCTCCTTCCATCAGCAAGGGCATTGAAGATGAAACGTGGCTGGGTCTTTCAGCATGACAATGATCCCAAACACACCGCCCGGGCAACGAAGGAGTGGCTTCGTAAGAAGCATTTCAAGGTCCTGGAGTGGCCTAGCCAGTCTCCAGAGCTCAACCCCATAGAAAATCTTTGGAGGGAGTTGAAAGTCCGTGTTGCCCAGCAACAGCCCAAAACATCACTGCTCTAGAGGAGATCTGCATGGAGGAATGGGCCAATACACCAGCAACAGTGTGTGAAAACCCTGTGAAGACGTACAGAAAACGTTTGACCTGTGTCATTGCCAACAAAGGGTATATAACAAAGTATTAAGAAACTTTTGTTATTGACCAAATACTTATTTTCCACCATAATTTGCTAATAAATTCATTAAAAATCCTACAATGTGATTTTCTGGAAAAAAAAATCCCCATTTTGTCTGTCATAGTTGACGTGTACCTATGATGAAAATTACAGGCCTCTCTCATCTTTTTAAGTGGGAGAACTTGCACAATTGGTGGCTGACTAAATGCTTTTCCCCCCCACTGTAATACCATAGAAGCAGTGTTCTGCTAATATAACAATGTGCACCTTTCACCTTTCATTGTCATTCCCAGCTGATACAGATACTGTGCCTATCGTCATTTTGTCTGGTGGTAATGGGGTTCCCTTGGCAAACATGTCAGAGTGGTCATACCTTCCTGTGTGGTGTCCCGTATAGAACAGGAGTTCCCTGATCCTGGTACAGAATACACAGGGTTCCTCCCTCCCCATATTGACTGATACTATTCAATTCAATAATATAAAAAAGACAATACAAGTAAAAGTTGTGTCTAGTAACATCTTTATGCTGAGTGCCAAGTCTCTCTCCATTCAGAGACGTCAATATCAAGCCTGTCTGTCGGTAAGGACCATCACATTATCTTGCAAGTCTCCAAGTGCTGGCTCCATAGATGCATCTGTGAACACATACACACATAGTCCCTGTTCTATTACCAATGGCAGTTAGGAGAGGTGATATCTGACAAACAAACATATACTATGTTGAAGTTTGAACAGATCAGACTAAACCTACCTAATTCTGTTCTCCCCATTGACGACAGTTGGTGAGCAGGCAAGAGATGAGGCTGGAGTTAAGGTCTTTGCCAGTGCCCCATTGATGGGTAGATCAGTTACTGGTCCCTCATCAAAGATACTGGTCGGTCACACACAAACACACACACAGAGCACTGACTACGTTATCAATGGTAGTTATGATTAGCATGGTGGAACCAACCTGATCGATGCATTCACCTTTCTATTTCACTTCAGATATGTGAAGTGAAATAGAATGGTAAACGCAGTGATCCGGCTGGTTCCGTCAGGCTAGGTTATGAAGGTGAATTGTGACAAAACTTGAAACTGTATTGATCACCAATCTGATTCAAGTGTCCTCCCTGTTTCATTTATAGGAATGGTCCCCTTGCTGGTCTTTTTTATGTTGCATGTTTGGCTGCTAACTGGACACCTCTCAAACGACTGCAGCAGACAATCCTTATAAACAATGTACTTCCTTATCTTATGAGGTGGTGTTGACTGCGAGGGCCTGTGACAGGGTGATACAACAGACAGCCAAGTGATGAATTGCATTTTGTTTTAAAGAAAGGACAAAGCTTTTTGTTAATGCAATTTACAACCACAATAACTCTACTACTTGTATCTGCTTGGCTGGGTAATTAACCTACTAGTTTATCAAACCAGGTATTTTTCTATACAACTTTTCACATAATACACTTTACCGTTGTTGTTGAAGCCATCTGTGTCATCAGGGCAGTAACTCAGGTCAAGCCACAAAGTCATAAACCCTGCCTTTTGCTACAATTTATTTTCTTAAAATGTGATTTTAAACCTAATCCAAACCTTAACCCTAATCTTAACCACACTGATAACCTTATGCCTAACCCTAACCTTAAATGTTGACATTGTGGCTGTGGAAACTAGTGGAAATTCTATGCTTTACAGATGTAGACTGACTGTAGCTTCAGATTGGATTAGATTCAGGCTGGTGATGCCATTACGGTTTGTTGCTCCTAGTTCACTGTATTAGTCAGACTCAGACATGAGTTAGCTACCACCATAGCTGCATCCATTATTTAGTTTTGCCCTAGACAATACAGAATACACTTGTATGAGCTATGAACTAACATGCAAATCTGACTTGTTGGCTAACGTTAGCTAGTTAACGTTAGCTAGCCTGCCTCGCTTTATCAAAAGATAGCTACCAACATAAGCAGCAATAACGTTATCTAATGTCGTTAGCTAAGTTATACAAGAGGTCATTATATTCCAGTTTCTGTGGTTATACTCACCACCAACGGTCATTGCACACTAAGCTAGAGTTAGTCTGCCGTCCTTTGAACGCATTGGGGGCGATTAAGAAATGGAGCCCCATTCAATGAAAGGAAGTGAAGTGGGACGAGGGGCAATTTGCACGTGGGCTTGGTAAAAGGGGGCATGATTTGTTGACATAATTGTAATCCAAACCCAACCTTAATTTACTCGTTGTGACGCACTGAGGTTCCAAACCACGTTTTAGACGAGACTGACTTTATGACCCAAATTATCCTATTTACACTTTGTAGTCAGTTTTGACACTAGAAGAAATGTTTCTGACTCATATCAATGCCACATAGGCTGTTTTCAAAGGGATTAGTTGCTTTTTAGGGGCAGCCACTCTTTAACAGGGAGTTAAGGCACATTCAGTTGCCTATGTCCTCTACGTCTCTATTAAAGAAGAGATCTGTAGATTCAGAGTCATTAGGGGTTAAGGAGTGCAGGGACACTGGGTTTTAATCATGGACAAAGTGGAGGAAAAGTAGCAATTAGGTGCAGACCACACACAGGTCTTGTCACACCCTGACTTATGGGACTCCTGTATGTTGAGTCAGGGTGTGGAGATCTATGTTGTTATTTCTATGTTTACTTTCTAGGTGTTGTATTTCTATGTTTGGCCGGGTGTGATTCCCAATCAGAGACAGCTGTCGCTCGTTGTCTCTGATTGGGGATCATACTTAGGAAGCCTGTTTGCAATCATTAGTTGTGGGATCTTGTTCCGTGTATAGGCTTGTATTGTGTTTAGCCTGAGGACTTCACGTTACGTTGGTTTGTTGTTTTTGTTCGTGTGTTTATCTTTGTAATAAACATGTATGCATTTCACGCTGCACCTTGGTCTGACCCGTTCTTCAAAGACCGTGACAGGTCTGTTATTAATGTCTTAGTGCATCAGGAAGTTTAAAATGTTATCCAGAAACCATTACTTGAAGAAAAGATTAGTGGCTGTATTATTGCAAGCCTATAGATGCTTAATAATATATGTATTAATTACCACATGTTATAGTTGTATAAGTATAGGTGTAGAGAACAGAAAGCTGTGTATATACACTGAGTATACAAAAAATGTCCATGACATAGACTGACCAGGTGAATCCGGGTGAAAGCTATGATCTCTTGTTGATGTCACTTGTTAAATCCACTTCAATCAGTGTAGATGAAGGGGAGGAGACAGGTTAAAGAAGGATTATTAAGACTTGAGACAATTGAGACATGGATTGTGTATGTGTGCCATTCAGAGGGTGAATGGGCAAGACAAAATATTTAAGCGCCTTTGAACGGGGAATGGTACTAGGTGCCAGGGGCACCGGTTTGAGTGTGTCAAGAATTGCACAGCTGCTGGGTTTTTCACACTCATCAGTTTCCCCGTGTGTATCAAGAATGGTCCACCACCCAAAGGACATCCAGCCAACTTGACACAACTGTGGGAAGAATTTGAGTCAACATGGGCGAGCATCCCTGTGGAACTCTTTCAACACCTTGATGTCCATGCCCCGACGAATTGAGGATGTTCTGAGGGCAAAAGGGTGGGGTGCAATTCAATATGAGTATTTTGTAAACTCATTTATAAGTCTTAGATTAACTCAAAGTATCAGACGCCGCTAAGAGTTATCTTTCATTATAAATAAGAAGAGAGTAAAGGTGAAAAGAAAAAACATTGTGGCCATTTTCACAGACTTGGCTGACAACAACTCCTCCATAGACACACACAACCCCATATTAACACTGACCAGGGCTAACACAATGACTGCTTTTGACTTCATAAAAAGCAAGAAGCAACATATAATGCTTACAGAGACAAGTATTTCAACTATACACCACACCTCAATTGAAGACAAAGTGGCACCAAATGGAGCGATGAGAAATTAACCAGAGAGCAAATGTTGATTTGAGTATGTGGAAATTAGATTGAACTCTTTCAAAATGACTTCGATTACCTTTGACATCTAAGCCTGTGAAGCCTGCCTGCACTGACCCAATTAAATGTCTCTCCCATTGAATTTTTGGAAAACCACATCGTAAACTGTCATCGATCCCAGGCCTTTTAAGGCCACTGAATGATGGTATATGTGCTGCTGTGTGTTTATGAATGTCTCATTTGGTTCAGAGAGAGTAATGGCATCAGGCTGTACCATATAGGTCTTACTCCTACTAGTGGAATGCATCGCCATCATTACATTTACATTTACGTCATTTAGCAGACGCTCTTATCCAGAGCGACTTACAGTTAGTGAATACATATTATTATTATTATTTTTATACTGGCCCCCCGTGGGAATCGAACCCACAACCCTGGTGTTGCAAACGCCATGCTCTATCAACTGAGCTAAATCCCTGCCGGCCATTCCCTCCCCTACCCTGGACCAATTGTGCGCCGCCCATGAGTCTCCCGGTCGAGGCCGGCTGCGACAGAGCCTGGATTCGAACCAGGATCTCTAGTGGCACAGTTAGCACTGCGATGCAGTGCCTTAGACCACTGCGCTATAGGCATGTATCATAGCAAATGTACAAGTGTATACATGTATGGTTGTTATCAAGACATAGTTTAGTGGAGCCCTATAGCAAGCATGGACATTTCTACAGAATCTCCATCTTTGTCATCAATAGTCATAAAGATACAGTATGCACTCATAGATGTTAATCACACACACGCACGCACGCACGCACACACACACACACACACACACACACACACACACACACACACACACACTATTTCAACCCATACACACTTCCACTCCAGCTCTGTTGGACAGCCAATTACCATAGCAGCCTGCGGGTGAGAGAACAGAAGACACCAGTGAAGAAAGAAAGAGAGAGAGAGAGAGAGAGAGAGAGAGAGAGAGAGAGAGAGAGAGAGAGAGAGAGAGAGAGAGAGAGAGAGAGAAAAGAAAGACAGGAGGGGGAGAGGAGACAGGAGAGATCCACTGGCCCTCATGCCCATTACCTGACGATATAAAAACTGAGATACGGATCATTCACTCTCCTCGGGCCGACAAAGGAGAGTCAGTGTTTTTTTTTAATCCCTTTTATTTTTTTCATTGCTTCTCTTTTGTTGTGGAGCCTCTGTTCTGCTGTTGTTTCCTGGCCCCATCTCCTCTCAGTGTGTTGAGATGCTGTGCACAGCGGTGGCTGTGACTTTGATGGACACTGTCCATGTCTTTTCTCTTTCTGTCACTCGCTCTCTTTCTTTTTTTGGGGTGTTATTTTCCTCTTTATCTCCCCTCCTCTGAAGCCCTCCCTCCTTTTGACAATCCTTCTCACACCCTTCTTTTTCATTTTTTCTTTGCTGCATCTCTCGATTTCCTTCACTCCCTCTCAGACATCTCTCTCCCAGTTTGAGTTGGGATAGAGATAGGTTGTAAAGAAAATAGTTTATTGATTCAGAATAACGTGATTTACTTACAGAACATCATCTAAGAAGCATTGTAACTCTGTCTATTCAAGCAGTTGCTGTATGCGGTTTAATGAGAGTTAATGATAAGTCTCACAAAAAACACCTGAATGTGTCGTAGGCTGTGACTGCCTATAGGAAGATAAAGTGATTTCCTCTGTCAAAAGAGACATGATTACCCATAATGTGTTTGTGCTTCCCCTGTTTGCATGTTAACGTTCTGTGTGTGTCTGTGAATGTACAGTATTTGTGTGTCCATGTTTAGGAAGACGTGTGTTTATGTGTGCCTTGATATGTGTGTGTTTTACACAGTTCACTATTCCGTTAGTCCATATTTTGGGGTGTGTGTCAACTTATGCTTTTTTACGTGAAGACAAATGTAGACAGGAAACCAAAGAAACATGGAAATACTTACTGTGACAGTTGCAAACAGAGAGACAAGTAGACAGACAGATGGACACAGAAGTAGACTGACAAAAACAGACAGGTCGACACCGCTGGGGATTGTGGCCGTTCTTAGTGACAGTTGGAGAGAAAGGACTGATTTAAGTGAATTGTTGCATCCTTCTGAAGATATAGTGATATACTGACGGTAAAGAAAAAATATGCGGAAAAATAGTTAGAATAGGATGAGAAAAAATGTAGAATGTGATTAACTATCATACGTGTGTGTCTCTCTCTTGTCAGAGACGAGGATGGTGTTAATTTCCATTCCCCTTGAATCTGAGGCCAAGGTTGTAGTCAGTTTTATGTAAAATCGGTGAATGTATGCGTATGCGATGGGGTGTGTTTGTGCGTACGTCCCATCTGTGTGGGATGAGATGAGTTTTATTGTTTGTTTCACACTGTGTCATCATGCTGTTTACTTACATTTACTTTCCTTACTGTTGTGTTTATCTCAATGATTCCTGAGGCTCCTAGGCTCTATATGCTGTCCCTTGGGACCCACATCTCAAATTACCCACAAAAACATAAACAATGAGAACTGGACGAAACAATGCAATGACACGTAACGCAGGGCTGAAGTTCTTTGTCCACAGACGGAATTGAAGGACTTTTCATGCAAGGGAGAAGAGTGACATTGAGCATTTGCTGTATCCTTGGAGAAGAGCTAAATATGGAGTTAGGTGGAATGGGAAATAAAGTACACATTAGAATAGTTTCCATTTTGAAATTGTGTTGTCATGATTCTTATGGATGAAAATGATTGTATTTTCTCCATGTTCATATAAAACAATTTGGTTTATTAATAACACTTATGGATTCCCTTGGGCTTGAGGATATGTTAGCTCCCAGTGCTACTGTCTAGGCTTTAGCTCAGTGGGATAGCACAGTCTTGTATCAAACATGCACTCCTTTCAAAGCAATAATATCATCAGTGAACACTTTGCTATAGTTTTTACACATCTAAATTGAGTTTGCGTTGATAGAATGAGTGTTTACATTACTCGCCCCCATCATCCCGACTAGTGTTCAGAATTTGCCACCATTTAATTTTCCCTCAACATCAAAGGGCTTATAAGTCAATTACATGCCTGACTAGATAAATAAAGAAAACCTTGGTTGCTCCTGTGGGTCGCTCTGGACGGGAGCCGGTTAGATGACTGAATGTAACGTAAAATGTTGAGCGGCTTCACTGCAGGTAGATTGTGTGTTTTAATATTCAAGAAAAAAAAGAAAATACACAGATACTGATGGTTAAATCCGTCCTACATTCACACATGACAAGAAACGACTAATCTATGTGACCTTGAATATCACTGATACATGCGTGTGGTCTTTTATTTCCCGTATCTCCTTGCAATTTATTGATTGTCAAGCCCACAAGTGTCCTGTACAATCTTAGCCTGTTCTACTCATGACTTTCCTGTAACTTGTGTCGTTATTGATTTTCATTAAGTTGTTCACTTCAGAGGCCTAATTATAAACTCTTTTAATTTGACTTTGTAATACTGTGACCACCCCCTGCTGAGGCTCCTATTCACTCATTAAAATGAACATGAACACTATCACACAGACTGGATATGGTCACCTGCCTCACGTCTTTACACTGTGGGGCGTCTGGACGCACACATATACATGAATGCACGTGCGGGGACATACACACGTGCTCCACATGCTCTCTCTGTCTCACACACACACACACACACACTTCTGTCATCTGTCACAGACAAAGGGATATTAACAACAACCAGAAACTTTGTCCCAGGGTTCACACAGCCAAAACCACATCAGCTGGTGCATTAAAGGGACATTTCACTGCTGCCCTATTTCACTACAAATGTCCATTCATATGTTTTTAGCATACCCTATCTGTAATATAAATTGAGATTTTCCTTACTACATGCAAATACGAGCGTTTCTGCATCTCACCGGTAGAAATTGGCCAGCTACATTGCCTGCTTGTAAGCAAGCCACAATATCAAGAATTCATATTGATTTAAGAACGTGGAGGACCGCCCCATGGAGGTGTGAGAAATATATAAATGTTTGTTTTTGTAGCCAGCACTATCTGCCGTTCTATTGATTTTTCCCTTCACTTCAAAGAGGGAGCTATCCGATCAGCCAACATCAGCGCAGCAGAAAATAAGTCAAGCTGAGGTAGTTACCTAGCTAACTAGCTAGCTAGCTTGCAATTTACATTTGTTTATCTAAGCCAAAATCTAGCTAGATAGCTTTCATAATACGCTGACTAGACATTCCAAAGCATATCGATGTAATTAGGCAGCTGCTTTCTGGCAATGTGATTTGTTAGCTTCGTTAGGTTATGTTAGCTAACCCTTAGTTTGCTAGCTAACTAACTACCACAGAGGCTAATGTGACTGCATTCTATTTGTGACCGACCGGCTCAATTCTGTCTTATTGAAATTGTGGTTTTTACATTGGATAAAAGTAAAGACTCAGGGCTAGAAAATGGTATATCATACACTACAGTTGAGAAACAATGGGAAAGTAATTCTGCTTTGAAAGCTGTTACATTTGTAACCTCACTTTTGAGAAAATGGCCCATGAATGTTTTGGTAAACCTACTGGAGAGCTCTTCTTTGTCTACACCCATTCAGCATCATTCACACCCTCTTAAGCCTCAGCCCCACCCATCTTTTTAAGGATTCACATGCAGGCCATGTACTAAACAACCAAAGATTTCAAGACTAAAGGCTGGTTTATGGTCTACAGTGTGGTCATAAATTAAATCTGGAGTGCCAGAGTGCGCTCTGGCGTTCGTAAATTCAGAGTGTTTCGCTCTCGGAGCGTTCAGAGCGTACACTGGACGCTCTGGCCGAGGAGTAGGGTTGATCCGAGCGTTCTGACCTAACAACAGCAGTCAAGCACCCAAGCTAACTGGTTAATGTTGGCTAGCTTGCTAGCTACTTCCAGACACAAATGAGAGAACAGCTCACTGACCATTTTACTCGCCCTGGCAGAGCTGGTTAGGCTGTTTTTATGTTACCCAGAGTGTTGGTGACTGAAATGTGCTGCTGGCAACAATTTAATTACGCTTTTTTGCCAACGTTTACTGACACCGGCCATATTCAATGGGTGTGGAGCGTTCGTAAATCTGTCAGTTATTCTGCGCTCTGGCACACTCAGACGAAAGTGCTCTGAAATCGGAGTATATAGCCAGAGCGAATTTACCAGCTACGTCTATCGAAGTTCTCGCAGTGGCATCATGAACATTCCATTGAAATGGTTACTTGCATAGTGGAGTCTTTTGTTTAGACATGTAGCTAGCTAGCTAAACAATGAACCATAATCCCAACTCATAACGTTACTACCCTGCATGAATCTGCAGGCAGCTAACCAACCAGGTTCAATGTTAGCTAGCTAGATAACTTTAGGCTATAACTAGCAATGCAAATGGCTCTGAGATACGAATAATATTACTACACAGATCATACACGTAACGTTAGCAAGCCAGCTTTAACTTAATAATAATAATAATAATATGCCATTTAGCAGACGCTTTTATCCAAAGCGACTTACAGTCATTTGTGCATAAATTTTTTGTGTATGGGAGGTCCCGGGGCTCGAACCCACTACCTTGGCATTACAAGCGCCGTGCTCTACCAGCTGAGCTACAGAGGACCACAACTTGAAATGAAAACAACTTTCGGACAAAATTAGAAACGTGTAATATCTGAAAATGTAGCTAGCTAGACTATCTTACACGTATACATGGATGGACGCTTCTCCCTCTCTGTCATGGATGCCATGGTTGCCCTTAGTTTGATGATGTAATCCGGAGACAGGTGTTTTATACAACAGCCTTCTGTGTCTTCTCTTTTCGACTCCCTCTGCATATTTGCAATCAAACGCCAGAATGTTATCCATCTCCTTAGCTATTATGCTCTAATTCCACCAGGCATTACACTGATTTCAAGGATTACCTACACATTTTATTTTATTTATTTTTATTTAACCTTTATTTAACTAGGCAAGTCAGTTAAGAACAAATTATTATTTACAATGACGTCCTACCAAAAGGCAAAAGGCCTCCTTCGGGGATGGGGGCTGGGATTTAAAAAATATTTGTTTGTATAAATATAGGACCAAACACACATCACAACAAGAGAGACAACACAACACTACATAAAGAGAGACCTAAGACAACAACATAACATGGCAGCAACACACGATAACACAGCAAGGTAGCAACCCAACATGAAAACAACATGGTAGCAACACAACATGGCAGCAGCACAACATGGTAGCAGCACAAGACATGGTACAAACATTATTGGGCACAGACAACAGCACAAAGGGCAAGAAGGTAGAGACAACAATACATCACGCAAAGCAGCCACAACTGTCAGTAGAGTGTCCATGATTGAGTCTTTGAATGAAGAGATAGAGATAAAACTGTCCAGTTTGAGTGTTTTTTGCTAGCTGCAGCGAACTGGAAAGAGGAGCGACCCAGGGATGTGTGTGCTTTGGGGACCTTTAACAGAATGTGACTGGCAGAACAGGTGTTGTATGTGGAGGATAAGGGCTGTAGTAGGTATCTCAGATAGAGGGGAGTGAGGCCTAAGAGGGTTTTGTAAATAAGCATCAACCAGTGGGTCTTGCGAGAGGTATACAGAGATGACCAGTTAACAGAGGAGTATAGAGCGCAGTGATGTGTCCTATAAGAAGCATTGGTGGCAAATCTGATGGCTGAATGGTAAAGAACATCTAGCCACTCGAGAGCACCCTTACCTGCCAATCTATAAATTACGTCTCCGCAATCTAGCATGGGTTGGATGCTCATCTGAATCAGGGTTAGTTTGGCAGCTGGGGTGAAAGAGGAGCGATTACGATAGTAGAAACCAAGTCTAGATTTAACCTTAGCCTGCAGCTTTGATATGTGCTGAGAGAAGGACAGTGTACTGTCTAGCCATACTCCCAAGTACTTGTATGAGGTGACTAAAATACTGACAATACTGACAAAATACATATACTTACCAGCTCACGTTACAGACAGAAGCGTGCTACATAGCAGACTAATCCGAACTCATCTCTCAGCATGTCCAGCCCATCCATTAGCTCAGCCAATCATGGCTGGCGGGAAGGTTCCTGTCTTTTTCCGTGGCTAAACCAACTAGGCTCATAATTTAACAATTTTATTCGTATTTACAGATGGCATACAAGTTTGTTAATAAGGCACATGAAAGTTCACATGTTCCAGAAGGCATTTCTGCCAGATATTAAATTCAAATGGCTCTCCTGTGAAGTAGTGACGCGCGACATATGCCTAGTTGCTAGTTAGGGCGGCAGGTAGCTTAGTGGGTAAGAGCGTTGTGCCAGTAACCGAAAGGTCGCTGGTTCTAATCCCCGAGCCGACCAGGTGAAAAATCTGTCGATGTGCCCTTGAGCAAGGCACTTAACCCTAAATTGCTCCTGTAAGTCGCTCTGGATAAGAGCGTCTGCTAAATGACCAATTAATTTTTTTTTAAATAATTTAATTAATTAGTTTCCTGAAACGAGTCACATTTACAGTCCGATCTCATCAACATCGGCAGAGGCATCAACATCAAGCTCAGCACCAGGAACTTTCACCTTCTAAAATCTTAATAAAATCTACTAAATATTTGACTTCATGATGAGCAAAAAAATATACTGGAGCTAGCCATAAACGTGATCCGTGCATGTATTGTTTTCATAGTTAGTGTGTTTACAAGTAGGCTACAACTTCTACTGTAGTTTTCTCTGTATTGTGGCGGCTTAGTTGATTGTTCATGCAAGGCTTGAAGTCTAAATTGGAGAAAAGGAGGTATTAGTAAGGAGGGGATGGTGTGGGTGACTGATTGGGGTGGGTATTGTGTGTGAAGGTTAGTATGCATGATCTATTGACATGAGGGCGGTGGGTGGATATAGTACGTTGTTTGAGTGTGTATTGATGGGGACAAAGTAGTAAAATGTTGGCTAATCACTGACTACTGTGACCTACAGACTAATCCTGCTGCTGATGACGATGACCTTGACACCAGCTTTAGTAGTACAGAGCCTGTAGACTCATTGGATGAAAGCTTTCAGCCTGGAATAAGCTCAAAACATTGAAATGTTTCCCCTTAAACCACTCGAGTGTTGCTTTAGCAGTGTACTCAGGGTCATTGTCCTGCTGGAAGGTGAACCTCTGTCCCAGTCTCAAATCTCTGGAAGACTGAAACAGGTGTCCCTCAAGAATTTCCCTGTATTTAGCACCATCCATCATTTCTTCAATTCTGACCAGTTTCCCAGACCCTGCCGATGAAAAACATGGTGTTCTCGGGGTGATGAGAGGTGTTGGGTTTGCGCCAGACTTTTTCCTTGATGGCCAAAAAGCTCAATTGTAGTCTCATCTGACCAGAGTACCTTCTTCCATTTGTTTGGGGAGTCTCCCATATGCCTTTTGGCGAACATCAAACGTGTTTGCTTATTTTTTCTTTAAGCAATGGCTTTTTTCTGGCCACTCTTCCTTAAAGCCCAGCTCTGTGGAGTGTACGGCTTAAAGTGGTCCTATGGACAGATACTCCAATCTCTGCTATGGATATTTATAGCTCCTTCAGGGTTATCTATATTTTTTTATAACCCAACCCTAATCTGTACTTCTCCACAACTTTGTCCCTGACCTGTTTGAGAGCTTCTTGGTCTTCATGGTGCCCTTTGATTGGTGGTGCCCCTTGCTTAGTGGTGTTGCAGACTCTGGGGCCTTTCAGAACAGGTGTATATATACTGAGATCATGTGACACTTAGATTGCACACAGGTGGACTTTATTTAACTAATTATGTGACTTCTGAAGGTAATTCGTTGCACCAGATCTTATTTAGGGGCTTCACAGTAAAGGGGGTGAATGCGTATGCACCCACCACTTTTCCGTTATTTATGTATTAGAATTTTTTGAAACAAGTCATTTTTTTCATTTCACTTCACCAATTTGGACTATTTTGTGTATGTCCATTACATGAAATCCAAATAAAAATCAATTTAAATTACAGGTTGTAATGCAACAAAATAGGAAAAACGCCAAGGGGGATGAATAGTTTTGCAAGACACTGTACAGTAGAAGAAAAACATACTACTAACGCTTATAATAAATATTACAGTTCTACAAAGGAAATACTTGCATATGGTGTGTTTGCGTGGTGCAGTGAGGTGTTCGGAGTCACTTTGATACAAGGGGCGTTTGTTGTTATGGGACCTTTCACATCTCCTCTTGAGTCATCAACTTCTGCCGCCGCTGCTTGCTGGTCTCGCAATTCTTTTTCTCACCTTCTCAACTCCTCTTCAGGGTATTCCAGCTCAAATAAATAGGGCTGTATGTTCCTATGTAAAATAACATACCAAAAAAAAAATTGTCCAGCTCTTCTTGGAAAGAAGAATCATCAGAAGCAGCAATTGTAGCTAATGATCTAGCAGTCTCGGAAGAATGGCTCCCGGCTATAGTCTTTACAAAGCCAGGGACAATTATTCTGCCTAGATATCCTTCAATGTCCTGGCTGATAGGAACAATGTCTGTATTGAACAAGGACAACCATATCTACTCGCGTGATCGTGCAATCGGTGAAACACAAAGGCCACAATAATTGCTACAAAACATGACTTCATTAATGTTTTGATCAGACAGCAGGCTAAATCAACCAATGACGTCATTGGTTGAACTCTCCCAGCGCTAAAATAAAAAAAATATTAAAAAATACAGCTATTGTGCATAATTATGTCTGAAACACCCTCTCATCACTCAGAATTATGTAGGGAGACTGGGAAAACACACCAAATAGTGTCTATTGGTGAAGTTTCCCTTTAAGGAGATAAATTAACCTTTCGCCTCTTACACTCTCTCTCATCTCCATCACCCTCCTTCTCTCCTCCAATCCCTCTCTGTTATCCTAATATAGCAAGGCTCAAGGGAAGGCATCGAGGCGTGTACGTTAAGTCTGTTAAATTTATGGATTAGGCTCGTGGTGGCGGATGCATTTTATATCTAGTTTAAGCTATAGGCTTTAGGATGTATGGATGCCTTGGTGTGATGTGGCAATAGTGTATGGGTGTGTGTGCATCCATTTCAATTCAGGCATTCATCTATACATTGATGAGCCAAACTGTCATGCTATAGTACAGGTTGAATGAGAATTAAATTAAATAATTATCCAAAATAAGTTAACGTCATAGGCTGTGGATGCCCTCGAAAATAATGTGATTTACCTCCAACAAAAGAGACATGATTAGCAGTGAGTGTTTCTCTCTCTCTCAATTCAATGTTCTATTTCAATTAAATTTCAATGTAAGGGCTTTATTGGCATGGGAAACATATGTTAACATTGCCAAAGCAAGTGAAGTAAATAGTAAACAAAAGTGAAATAAATAATAGAAATTAACAGTAAACATTACACTCAGAAGTTCCAAAAGAATAAAGACATTTCAAATGTCATATTTTGTCTATAGTTAAAGTACAAATGGGAAAATAAATTAACATAAATATAGGTTGTATTAACAATGGTGTTTGTCCTTCACTGGTTGCCCTTTTCTTGTGGCAACAGGTCACAAATCTTGCTGCTGTGATGGCACACTGTGGTATTTCACCCAGTAGAGTAAGGGAGTTTATCAAATTGGTTTTTTTTCGAATCCTTTGTGGATCTGTGTAACCTGAGGGAAATATGTGTCTCTATTATGGTCATACATTTGGCTGGAGGTTAGGAAGTGCAGCTCAGTTTCCACCTAATTTTGTGGGCAGTGTGCACATAGCCTGTCTTCTCTTGAGAGCCAGGTCTGCCTACGACGGCCTTTCTCAATAGCAAGGCTGTGCTCACTGAGTGTGTACATAGTCAAAGATTTCCTTAAATTTGGGTCAGTCACAGTAGTCAGGTATTCTGCCACTGTGTACTCTCTGTTTTGGGCCAAATAGTATTCTAGTTTGCAATTTTTTTGTTAATTCTTTCCAATGTGTCAAGTAATTCTCTTTTTGTTTTCTCATCATTTGGTTGGTTCTAATTGTGTTGCTGTCCTGGGGCTCTGTGGGGTCGTTTGTGTTTGTGAACAGAGCCCCAGGAACAGCTTGCTTAGGGGACTCTTCTCCAAGTTCATCTCTCTGTAGGTGGGCTTTGTTATGGAAGGTTCTCTCTCTATCTCCCGCCCTCTCTCTCTCCCCCTCCCCCCTATGTCTCTCTCTTTCTTTTTCTCTCTCTGCCTATTTCTCTCTCTGCATTTGCTGTATCACCAGACAGAAAAACAAACAGCCACACCACCTCCCCAAAATGAATCATTCACCAGTTTTCCCCTTATCCCAAAGGTGAAGGTATATTGACAGTCTCACCTGAATGCACTGCCATACCCCCAAAATACCTTTATCTGTTTCCACTCCTCCCTCCTCTGCAATCTCTCCTTCTTCTCTCTCCTATCTCCTGTCTGCCCCCTCCTCTCTCCTTCCTTCACTGGGGGGACAGAGGACAGGAGAGGGCTCAGGCTATAAGTATGATGGAGATGGAGCGAGCGATAGGTAGATAGACATAGGACACCTGTAGAATGACCAGCCCAAGCTCCAGTGTATTACGTGCTAGCCACACGTTTCTACAATGGTGGAATTACTTGATGGCAAGTTGATGTATTTACATGGCAATTACTAGTCCATTAGGGGCAATGCGAGTGCCTGTTAAAATCATATCAATAGGCTCATGACATGGAAGGGTGTTGTGGATGTGGCTGAGAATGATCTAAACCATGAGATACTGCTCCAAACATCGCAGGTTTAATGCTAGGCATTTCCATTTTTGAATGTTTTAACCCTAGCCCAAAACTTAACCCTAACCACTCGGAATGAATGCCTAAACATAACCCTCAATGTTAGTTTCGGTTTGATGACTAAATGACAGCACTGTCATTGCACAGTTTGACTGACAGCTGACAGGACGAGTTGACATGTCGTATTTGGTTCGACACGGGGACTCGTATTTGGCTGTTTAGAACTTCGAAATGGGTGATAGTAATTCTGGAAGTTGTGTTGAGAAGGACACAGGACAAACACAAGGCTTCCATCAGGACCTATAGGGCTCTGTGTTTTTTTTTATATTTTTTATTTTTGTTTTTTCTCTTTTTTTTTTTTTTCGGGGGGATGGATCAGCTTAATATTGCAGATAGATTGTATCTTCTATCAATGTAATTGTCTGCATCACTTCCAATCCCCCATGTTTTTTTTATTTTTTATATATATATATTCCCCTTTATTACTTTTCAACCCCACCATCCTTTCCCTACTTGGAGTAAATTAGTGAACAACAACGCCCAGGCCTCTACTTCCGGTCTATACTTACTATCTACACCTTATGGACAGAGTTAATTTTACAATAATTCTATATCTATACATTGCATATTCCTATATATATATATATACACACATATATATATATATATATATACATATTTATTTATTTTTTTGCTCCTGAACTTCTTCTACTCTCAACCTCTCCGATCATTTTCATGATGTCCATCCGGTTTGCTTCTAAATGCCATATCTTTCTAACTGTGCTCTTTCCCAAAAGCTCCCAACATACAACCTATATACTTATTATGGACACAGTATGCTTACATTATTAGCTCTGTGTTTATATAATTATATTATGGGCCATTTTGCAATAGATATCTCTGTATTTCTGTACATTGCATATTCCTGTCTAGCAGAGAAGAACAGAACAGTCAGCAAACAGACTTTTAGCTAGAACGACTAGAGGCAAGTGTAGAAGAGAGGGTGATAGAGTACACAAGAGGGTGATAGTGTACACAAGAAGGTGGTGCATTATTTAGGTCAGGTCAGAGAGAAAGGAATTACAGTACTCTGTAATCAGTCCAACAGCCAAATGTCACCTGCATCTGAACTCAGGCCATTCTCTGGGAGAAATCCCAGCCATACTGACAAAACAATTCTCTCTCTCTCTCTCTCTCTCTCTCTCTCTCTCTCTCTCTCTCTCTCTCTCTCTCTCTCTCTCTCTCTCTCTCTCTCTCTCTCTCTCTCTCTCTCTCTCTCTCTCTCTCTCTCTCTCTCTCATTCATATATATATATATACACTGCTCAAAAAATAAAGGGAACACTTAAACAACACAATGTAACTCCAAGTCAATCACACTTCTGTGAAATCATACTGTCCACTTAGGAAGCAACACTGATTGACAATACATTTCACATGCTGTTGTGCAAATGGAATAGACAACAGGTGAAAGTTATAGGCAATTAGAAAGACACCCCCAATAAAGGACTGGTTTTGCAGGTGGAGACCACAGACCACTTCTCAGTTCCTATGCTTCCTGGCTGATGTTTTGGTCACTTTTGAATGCTGCCGGTGCTTTCACTCTAGTGGTAGCATGAGACGGAGTCTACAACCCACACAAGTGGCTCAGGTAGTGCAGCTCATCCAGGATGGCACATCAATGCGAGCTGTGGCAAGAAGGTTTGCTGTGTCTTTCAGCGTAGTGTCCAGAGCATGGATGCGCTACCAGGAGACAGGCCAGTACATCAGGAGACGTGGAGGAGGCCGTAGGAGGGCAACAACCCAGCAGCAGGACTGCTACCTCCGCCTTTGTGCAAGGAGGAGCAGGAGGAGCACTGCCAGAGCCCTGCAAAATGACCTCCAGCAGGCCACAAATGTGCATGTGTCTGCTCAAACGGTCAGAAACAGACTCCATGAGGGTGGTATGAGGGCCCGACGTCCACAGGTGGGGGTTGTGCTTACAGCCCAACACCGTGCAGGACGTTTGGCATTTGCCAGAGAACACCAAGATTGGCAAATTCGCCACTGGCGCCCTGTGCTCTTCACAGATTAAAGCAGGTTCACACTGAGCACATGTGACAGACGTGACAGAGTCTGGAGACGCCGTGGAGAACGTTCTGCTGCCTGCAACATCCTCCAGCATGACCGGTTTGGCGGTGGGTCAGTCATGGTGTGGGGTGGCATTTCTTTCGGGGGCCGCACAGCCCTCCATGTGCTCGCCAGAGGTAGCCTGACTGCCATTAGGTACCGAGATGAGATCCTCAGACCCCTTGTGAGACCATATGCTGGTGCGGTTGGCCCTGGGTTCCTCCTAATGCAAGACAACGTTAGACCTCATGTGTCAGCAGTTCCTGCAAGAGGAAGGCATTGATGCTATGGACTGGCCCGCCCGTTCCCCAGACCTGAATCCAATTGAGCACATCTGGGACATCATGTCTCGCTCTATCCACCAACGCCACGTTGCACCACAGACTGTCCTGGAGTTGGCGGATGCTTTAGTCCAGGTCTGGGAGGAGATCCCTCAGGAGACCATCTGCCACCTCATCAGGAGCATGCCCAGGCGTTGTAGGGAGGTCATACAGGCACGTGGAGGCCACACACACTACTGAGCCTCATTTTGACTTGTTTTAAGGACATTACATCAAAGTTGGATCAGCCTGTAGTGTGGTTTTCCACTTTAATTTTGAGGGTGACTCCAAATCCAGACCTCCATGGGTTGATAAATTTGATTTCCATTGATAATTTTTGTGTGATTTTGTTGTCAGCACATTCAACTTTGTAAAGAAAAAAGTATTTAGTAAGATTATTTCATTCATTCAGATCTAGGATGTGTTATTTTAGTGTTCCCTTTATTTTTTTTAGCAGTGTATATAAAATACCTGCCACAATTTGACGGGTGAAAGGAGGGATAAGACTTCCACACACACACAGACACACACAGACACACACAGACACACAGACAGACACACAGACAGACACACAGAGAGAGACTGCACACACTCCCACTCAGCCTCAAGGGCTATTTCCTGGTTTCTCTCCTCCTATACTTTCATCTGGGCCTCGACCAGACAGCAGCTTCTGGTTTCTCTCCTCCTACACCTTCATCTGGGCCTCCACCAGACAGCAGGTCCTTGGGGAGGCCAGGAGAGAACAGGTCTGGTGTTCAGGGTGTGTGTGTGTGTGTGTGTGTGTGTGTGTGTGTGTGTGTGTGTGTGTGTGTGTGTGTGTGTGTGTGTGTTCCGTGAGCCAGCCTTGTGGAGCAGATAAAAGAGCAGAGGGTGACTAGAAAGTCATTGTTCTGTCTGTGAAATGTCATGTGTGCGTGGTTGTCGAGTGTCTAGAGTTGTCGATTCTCAACATCATCCTACAGTGTACAGTGAACCTAATGACTCTCTCAGAGGAGAAGTGTGGAGCACACTCACACACACACCACCCACAGTAACTTTTAGTAGGTCAACCCCCAGGGTAGTTTTTACTTTTCTCAGGTAAGGAAATGCAACAAGGTCTCATCAAATTTTCGAAAAATCTTCACCTCATTACTAAAGAAAAAATCTAAAGAAAGACAAATAAATCTGTAATTAATGGAAATTTTAATTGAGGACTAAAATAGAAATCATGTCTCTTATCTTTTTCAGGAAAGAGTACAAGCAGAGAAGAAATATAAATAGCAGGAAAAAAGTCAATTACAAAGCATCATTCCCTTACTTCTCTACCTTTTCTCTCCCTATCTCTCTGATACCAGCCCTTGTTCTAAGAACACCTGGAATCCCATGACGGCTCAGACTTTCCAGCTACCTGCCAGCAGTTCCTTATAATCATAGAATTCCGTAGTGCTCCAAACAATTTGCCTGCTTTGTTCCTAGAACTCCTGGAATTCCGTGGTGGCCTGAACAGTCAGCCCTGGCATTTGTCAGCTTTGTGCGCCTGTCTCTTCCAATCAGTTGTTTGCCTGAGGGCTGTGGCACACTAGTGATCTAATAAAGTAATAAGTCTTCATATCAAACATGCTTTAGGGGGACACTTGAGAGACAGAGAAAGAAACACACAGACAGACAGAGAAGAGAGAGAGAGAGAGAGAGAGAGAGAGAGAGAGAGAGAGAGAGAGAGAGAGAGAGAGAGAGAGAGAGAGAGAGAGAGAGAGAGAGAGAGAGAGAGAGAGAGAGAGAGAGAGAGAGAGAGAGAGAAAGAAAGAGAGAGAGAGAGAGAGAGAGAGAGAGAGAGAGAGAGAGAGAGAGAGAGAGATAGATAGAGAGAGAGAGAGAGAGAGAGAGAGAAAGAGAGAGAGAGAGAAAGAGAGAGAGAGAGACACTTTGGTTAGAACATTGATCCATCTCCTTTTGTCTTTCGGGGTCTCTAGCCACTCAAGGGATGTTCATTTTATCATAGTGCTGTGGGCTTGGGAAACCTGAGGTATGTGTATGGCCTGCGGGTAAGATCACACAGGGCAGGTATCAGAGCCAGATGGGGGCCAGGGGGCTAGTCGGTAGTGTCTGTTAGCCCACATAGACATACTAGAGCAAGTTAGCGTTAGATAGCATAGCACTAGCTAAAGGTACTGAATGTGACAGGGATACCCACATGAAAAAATACTACAGTTTACTATAGAATTATGTAGTAAACTAAAGTATACTGTAGAATACTATACTACACACTGTAGTATCGCTCAATCATGTATATTACTTAATATAGAATGTTGAAGACTACAGTTCAGCGTTCAACACCATAGTGCCCTCAAAGCTGATCACTAAGCTAAGGACCCTGGGACTAAACACCTCCCTCTGCAACTGGATCCTGGACTTCTTGACGGGCGGCCCCCAGGTGGTAAGGGTAGGTAACAACACATCTGCCACGCTGATCCTCAACACGGGGGCCCCTTCAGGGGTGCGTGCTCAGTCCCCTCCTGCACTCCCTGTTCACCCATGACTGCATGGCCAGGCACGACTCCAAAACCATCATGAAGTTTGCCGACGACACAACAGTGGTAGGCCTGATCACAGACATCGATGAGACAGCCTATAGGGAGGAGGTCAGAGACCTGGCCGTGTGGTGCCAGGATATCAACATCTCCCTCAACGTGATCAAGACAAAGGAGACGATTGTTGACTACAGGAAAAAAAAGAGGACTGAGCACGGCCCCATTCTCATCGACGGGGCTGTAGTGGAACAGGTTGAGAGCTTCAAGTTCCTTGGTGTCCACATCACCAACAAACTATCATGGTCCAAAGACACCAAGACAGTCATGAAAAAGCCTATTCCCCCTCAGGAGACTGAAAAGATTTGGCATGGGTCCTCAGATCCTCAAAAAGTTCTACAGCTGCACCATCGAGAGCATCCTGAATGGTTGCATCACCGCCTGGTATAGCAACTGCTCGACCTCCGACCACAAGGCACTACAGAGGGTAGTGCGTACGGCCCAGTACATCATTGGGGCCAAGCTTCCTGCCATCCAGGACCACTATACCAGGCGGTGTCAGAGGAAGGCCCTAAGAATTGTCAAAGACTCCAGCCACCCTAGTCATAGACTGTTCTCTCTGCTACCGCAAGGCAAGAGGTACCGGAGCGCCAAGTCTAGGTCCAAAAGGCTTCTCAACAGCTTCTACCCCCAAGTCATAAGACTCCTGAACAGCTAATCATGGCTACCGGACTATTTGCATTGTCCCCCCAACCCCACCCCCTCTTTTACGCTGCTGCTACTCTGTTTATTATCTATGCATAGTCACTTTAACTCTACCCACATGTACATATTACCTCAATTACCTCGACTAACCGGTGCCCCCACACATTGACTCTGTACCGGCACCCCCTGTATAACGCCTCCCTACTGTTATTTTATTTTACTGCTGCTCTTTAATGATTATTTTTTACTTATCTATTTTTTACTTACCACTTATTTTTCTTAAAACTGCATTGTTGGTTAAGGGCTTGTAAGTAAGCATTTCATTGTAAGGTCATGGCGGCGCTCAATTGGCCCAGCGTCATCCAGGGTAGGGGAGGGAATGGCCGGCAGGGATGTAGCTCAGTTGATAGAGCATGGCGTTTGCAACGCCAGGGTTGTGGGTTCGATTCCCACGGGGGGCCAGTAAAAAAAAATATGTATTCACTAACTGTAAGTCGCTCTGGATAAGAGCGTCTGCTAAATGACGTAAATGTAATGTCTACACCTGTTGTATTTGGCGCATGTGGCAAATAAAATATTATTTGATTTGATTTGACTATAAAACACTGTAGTAAATACAACAGTAATGTCTGCAAAAATACTACAGTTTGCAAAAATACTTCACTTTTTTACTATAGTAAATACTACAGTATTTAATTTGCATACAGTGCCTTCAGAAAGTATTCAGTACCCTTGATACCTTTCCACATTTTGTTGTGTTACAGCCTGAATTTAAAATAGATTACATTTAGATTATGTGTCACTGGCCTACACACAATACCCCATAATGTCAACGTGGAATTATGTTTTTAGACATGTTTAGAAATTAATAAAAAATGAAAAGCTGAAATGTTTTGAGTCAATAAGTATTCAACCCCTTTGTTATGACAAGCCTAAATAAGTTAAGTAGTAAAATTGTGTCACATAATAAGTTGCATGGATAATGTTTAACATGATTTTTGAAATACTACCTCATCTCTGTACCCTACATGTAAGGTCCCTCAGTCGAGCAGTGAATTTCAAATACAGATTCGACCACAAAGACCAGGGAGGTTTTCCAATGTCTCGCAAAGAAGAACACCTATTGGTAGATGGGTTAAAAAAAAAAAATCTGTGAATATCCCTTTGAGTATGGTGGAGTTTTTATTATCACTTTGGATGGTGTATCAATACACCCAGTCAAAACAAAGATACAGGCATACTTCGTAACTTAGTTGCCGGAGAGGAAGGAAATCGCTCAGTGATTTCACCATGAGGCCAATGGTGACTTTAAAACAGCTACAGAGTTTAATGGCTGTGATAGGAGAAAACAGAGGACGGATCAACAACATTGTAGTTCCTGCACAATACTAACCTAAATGACAGCGTGAAAAGAAGGAAGCCTGTACAGATTAAACAAATATTCCAAAACATGCATCCTGTTTGAAATAAGGCACTAAAATAAAACTGGCCAAAAAATTGGCTAAGAAATATACTTTATGTCCTGAATACATTTACATTTAAGTCATTTAGCAGACGCTCTTATCCAGAGCGACTTACAAATTGGATACAAAGTGTTATGTTTGGGGCAAATCCAACACAACACATCACTGAGTACCACTCTTCATATTTTCAAGCATGATGGTGGCTGCATCATGTTTTGGGTATTATTGTCATCGGCAAGGGATATTTTTAGGATAAAAATAAACAGAATAAAGCTAAGCACAGGCAAAATCCTAGATGAAAACCTGGTTCAGTCTGCTTTCAAACAGACACTATGAGACAAATTCACCTTTCAGCAGGACAATAACCTAAAACACAAGGCCAGATATTCACTGGAGTTGCTTACCAAGATAACATCGGCATGCTTACCAAGACAACATCGGCATGAAAATCTATGGTAAGACTTGAAAATGGCTGTCCAGCAATGGTCAACAACCAACTTGACAAAGCTTGATTAATTTTTGTAAGAATAATGTGCAAATATTGTACAATCCAGGTGTGCAATGCTCTTAGAGACTTACCCAGAAAGACTCACACCTGTAATCACTTCCAGAGGTGATTCTAACATGTATTGACCCAGGGGTTTCAATACTTATTTAAATGAGATATTTCTGCATTTCATTTTTCTATAAATTAGCAAACATTTCTAAAAACATGTTTTCACTTTGTCATTATGGGGTATTGTGTGTAGATGGGTGAGAAACAATATATGTAATCCATTTTGAATTCAGGCTGTAACACAACAAAATGTGAAATAAATCATGGGGTATGAATACTTTCTGAAGGCACAGTATACCCTGCCCATTCCCCTCCCCCTGTCCCATTTTGTGCCACGCATAAGTGAAAAACCTACATGCTAAGTATAGACCATATTGTGTTTCATACAGGTTATAGAAAAGAGCACAATATATGAACTATCCATTCAGATCCCAGTCCTACCTACCTACAGGTTATGGAAATTGTGCTCTTTTAGTATTTCTCCAGTAGGTTTCCTCAAGGAGAAAGCCTCCACTTCTATGTCAAAGATAATAAAACAAAAACACTACAGTAAGTACTACAATATTCTACAATGCCCAAAAACACTACATTGAATACTACTGTAAAGTACGCAAATACACTACAGTGAATGCTAAAGTATATAAATATAGTAATACTACAGTATTTAGACCATAGTATAATATATACTTTTTTATATGGGTATATAAAAAGGCAATTACATATATGTGATAGCAAACCCAGTAGGATTATCTTCCATCGCTCCTATAAGGATGACATGCACACACAATCACTTCTCCAAGCCTGACATATATGGTGCACCAACATGTACAGCAGTCATCCACGGCTAATATTTACATACCTACACAGATACACACACAGGTACAGACACATTGCATAAACCCATAGGAAGACCGATACTGATATGTCTATCAATATATTGGGCTGTTGAATGATCCATCTATCTGTATTTCTGCTTGGCTTAGTGTATGATAATGCCAGTCTGTCTGTGGAAAAAGGAAAATGTACTGTAATATTGTAAAATTACCACATTCAAATGTTGCAAGACAACAGCAGTCATGGCAATCCATCCATTTTCATTTCAGTGCTGGAATTAGAGCTTGGGAAAATCAATATGCTTTGCCGGGAGAGAAACAGCTACACAACAAGAAGTAATGAGAACCTGTCAAGTCATAATTTAAGTAATTATGTGTGTTAACATATGCATAACTCCAACACACTGATCCCTGACCTGACTCCTGAATAACAGATACTGTTCATGAAAACAGAAAAAATAAGATCTTCACCGAAAATGTAGTATTTACTTGCTTGTTCTGTGGTTGTGTCAATAAGAGCTCACCCATGAGGTAAACTTAGTAACATAGCTTATGTAAGAAAAATGACAACTCTAGTCCTGGAGGTCCTGGGGGTAAGCAGGCTGTTGTCCCAACCTTGTTCTAACACACCTTTAACTAACTAGTCCTGATTTTAAATGCAGACAACACATAGTTGAATAATATTAAGCAATAATTGCAGTGGCAGCCGCTGATTGGCTGAATACAGAGGGCGCGAGATGGTTGGAGTTGTCAACAAATCAGCATGACAGAAATATGATGCCAAGTGTTTGAACTACCGGTAGTTTCTTTGAGAAGATATATAAAGCGATCTGTGCATTTGAACAACAACATATATACACCTATTTCACTTATGCATGTAAAAAACCGAATGAACACTGCTGCACATGCTGCCACTGTTTTGAACAGATTAGATTATACTTTAGAACGAGCAGACAGCTCACGAACGAACGAGTGCACCAGAGAGAACGTGAAGTATACAGATACAATAAGTAAAAACCCATGACCTAACTGGGAATAGCTAGCTAACATAATGTCACGAAGCATGATGTGCTAGACAGTTAACGTTCATTCTGAAATTACTTCATATTTTTGAGTTAGTAAGATATGACTTTAGAAAGACTTGAAATTGGCATTGGAGCTAACTAGCTAGCAAGCTACCAGCTAGTTGTAGCTAGCTAGCTGCTTATCAAAGGTAGATAACTGGTTAATTTAACAACAACAACAACAAAACTATTTCTCAATATTTCTCAGAATTACTGTAGGTGGCTAATTAATTTGATCATGGTTTGTGATACACCCGCATTTATGCTGTTTTAGAAAATAGTTAAAATAAAATAAAAACCTTGAATGAGTAAGTGTGTCCAAACTTTTGACTGGTACACAAACCGGTGTGCTGACACCTACTACCCCTACTACCATACCCCTTTCAAAGGCACAAGTCTTTTGTCTTGCCCATTCACCCTCTGAATGGCACACATACACAATTCATGTCTCAATTGTCTCAAGGCTTTAAAATTATTCTTTAACCTGTCTCCTCCCCTTCATCTACACCGATTTGAAGTGGATTAACAGGTGACATCAATAAGGGATTATAGCTTTCACCTGGCTTCACCTGGTCAGTCTATGTCATGAAAAGAGCAGGTGTTCCTCATCTTTAGATTGTTTGTTTTTTACCAATCACAAGTGGGACGCCGCACCTAATGCACTAATGGGCAAGCCGCCGCTGAATAACGGTCTGGAACAAATGCCTGCACAAGCTATAACCCCTGATCCAGGGTTCACCAACGGGCAAGTAGTTTGGAGTGTAAAGAAGGTGTTTTAAAAGTGCCATGGCCAGACAGATCTCACCTCCAGTATCGAACAAGTGGGAGAGGAGGCCAGACAGATCTCACCTCCAGTATCGAACAGGTGGGAGAGGAGGCCTGACAGATCTCACCTTCAGTATCGATCAGGAGGGAGAGGAGGATAAACCATAAAATAGGATGGAAAAGAGAGAGGAGAGGGAGGAGGGAACAGGGGGATCGATTCTACCCTCTGTCATTGGTCTCCCTGGAGAAGATAAGAGTAGGAGGAATAAGGGAGGAGGTATTGACTGGTCCAACGATCTGCACTCACACCTGCACACCCAACAATTTATCCCGTCTGTGCTGTAGGGAAAGGGAGAGAGAGAAAATATAGAAGAGAGAAGAGAGGGAGAGAAGGGCCAGAGTGATAGGGGAAGGAGGTTCAAATCCTTAAGAGTCTAATGACGCAGCCATGCGTCAATCAAAATAACATAATACAAAACATCCCTATCAAAATCCGTCAGCTTAAGCGGTGGAAGGTGGCAGAGCTACAGCGGTGTTTGGCAGACCATGAGACATTGCGAAAATCGGTCTTCTCACAAAAACGTCTGTACGCCCATAAGTGTCACGGGACTCGTCGGAAGATAACACATGGATGTAAGGAGGTAGTTTTGTGCCCCAAAAAATAAGGGATTAAATATGTGTCCAAAATATATACATATATTTCCTGAGCTTTGTTATATCTCCTAGATATAGGACAGGCACTTCAAAACCTTATTCCTTATGATACATTTTTGACTGTCTTTTTTCCCATTTATGAATGTGTTATTCAATGAATGTGTTATTTTGGATACCAAAAGGGGTTCCAAATTCCAAATCAAATAGCTAAATGATCCATGGTATGACCATCTTAAGACAATTCCATATGTTACCTTAGTACAACCTCCAATGGCTTAGACTTTGAGAGAGAAAGAGCGAGAGAGAGAGAGAGAGAGAGAGAGAGAGAGAGAGAGAGAGAGAGAGAGAGAGAGAGAGAGAGAGAGAGAGAGAGAGAGAGAGAGAGAGAGAGACTCCTGAATAAACTAAGGCCGGGATTCCATCCGGTCCACACAGTGGCGTACCGCAGTTTCGCAAGGACCCCCCGCAAGGTCAGAACAGGAACAATAAGCAGTTGTATAGCTAATCTCATGCTATTCTATACATTTTGCCATGATTCTGAGAGAAAATGTTGCATTTTTAAGCTAGTTTCCTGTAATTCTAAACATTTTGCCATGGGTTATGACGTGTTCATATGCTATATGGGGGGCACCGACCTCAAGGGGGTTGGGGGCCCCCTGAAGCTCGGTGACCCACCCTGCCTCACGTGGGCTGTGGGGGGGGGGGGGGGGGTGTCTGGTACATCACTGGATCCGTGTTAGACACACGTTAAAGCACGCTTGACATTTAAAGGTAAATACCCATTCAATTCACAGAAAGACAGCACAACCTTTTATTTTCCCTGTTTGAATGTCTTTTGTGAGTAGTGTTGAAGACTGTTCACTCACAGGAGGTTGGTGGCACTTTAATGGGGGAGGACGGGCATGTGGTAATAGCTGGAGCGGAGTAAGTGGAAAGGTGTCAAAAACATCAAACAAAATGGTTTCCAGTTTGAAAGTTCAAGAGTGTGAAGTAAAGTTCACTTCAAGGCTGTTTGTTCTCTTCTGCCGGTCAGTGCCATTTTAATTCATTAGTACATCTGGGATCTGGACGAAGGTCAAAAGAGAATGATAAAGACAGACAGAATAAATCTATTTAGCTCAGCGAGAGAGAGGCAATGTCCTACAGATGTCGAATCTTAACTCTTTTATCACAGAGAATTGTCCTGATGCATCAGGAAATTCAAATGAGTCTTGTGAGTGGCTGAAAATGAGCAGTTCTCTTTCTCTCCATGCGGGGCAGTTGAGTCATTGGGATTAGTACTTGCGCTCGTGCAAACGCTAGGCCTATGTCCTATTACTGCCACATTCAAATGTACAAAAATGTATCTGAAATGCAGCCATACACATCAACAACCATAGTTGTATATACCTTAATAACACATTATAGATATTGGTATCCACTAAGATACAACATACAAGTGTCTAGTGTATCCTAAGGTTACGAATAAACTCAAAATTGCGTTTAACCGTGGCCTGGGGTGGTCTAGTAATTAGGGCAGCTGCCTTCACCACTCATATATAGGCCTACTGTGTCAGCGTGGGTTCGATTCCATCCCAAACCCTTCTGGCACAAATAACTATAACATAAACGCAACATGGAACAATTCCAACAATTTTACTGAGTTACAGTTCATTGAAGGAAATCAGTCAATTGAAATAAATAAATTAGGCCCTAATCTATGGATTTCACATGACTGGGCAGGGGCACAAGCATAGGTGGGCCTGGGAGGGCATAGGCCCACCCACATTTGAGACTGGCCCACCCACTGGGGAGCAAGGCCCAGCCAATCAGAATGAGTTTTTCCCCCCAAAAGGGCTTTATCACAGACATAAATACTCCTCAGTTTCATCAGCTGTCCGGGTGGGTGGTCTCAGACGATCCCTCAGGTGAAGAAGCCAGATGTGGACGTCCTGGGCTGGCGTGGTAACACGTGGTCTGCGGTTGTGAGGCCGGTTGGACATACTGCCAAATTCTCTAAAACAACGTTGGTAGAGAAATAACACATTCATTACACTATAACAGTGACAAACGGTGCCCACAAACTGTTAGGGCCTACATAAAGCTGTCCCAACAGCAGTGTCCCAACAGCTGAGTCCCAACAGCAGTCCCAACACCTTACTACTGCTACACCTGGCTATCAGCGGAGCCTTGTCTGGCAGCGAAACAGTTAATTCAGCCTCATTTACTGCCTTTTAAAGAAACATAGGTAATATGGCTGACTTGCTTAAACAAATGTGGTTTCTACTGACAATTAAGATGTACAAACTATGGCATAAGGGAACGACGAGCAGATAATCGAATTTACGGATTGCCTCTTAAGACATGAGCAGGACAGACGTAGTCAATACAACTATATGTTCAGCATTTTGATATGTACAGCGACAGAATTCAGAACATGGGCCGTTCTTACAGTATTCTCCCTGTACACCAAGTCAGAACCGTAGGATAAATAAAGGGGGCATATAAGCAGACAATGAAAGCTCTTACAATATTCAATGATTACATTTATCTAAAACAGGTTATAGGCTACATGTGCACCACCAAGTCAGAACAGTAGGCGATATTAAGATGGGAAAATAGACCAAATTATTAGGCTGAGGCACATGGGCTACTAACAGCTTACTACACAACATACACTTAGTATTACTTTCTTAGCTACAGTATACATACAGTGGGGAGAACAAGTATTTGATACACTGCCGATTTTGCAGGCTTTCCTACTTACAAAGCATGTAGAGGTCTGTAATTTTTATCATAGGTACACTTCAACTGTGAGAGACGAAATCTAAAACAAAAATCCAGAAAATCACATTGTATGATTTTTAAGTAATTAATTTGCATTTTATTGCATGACATAAGTATTTGATCACCTACCAACCAGTAAGAATTCCGGCTCTCACAGACCTGTTAGTTTTTCTTTAAGAAGCCCTCCTGTTCTCCACTCATTACCTCTATTAACTGCACCTGTTTGAACTTGTTACATGTATAAAAGACACCTGTCCACACACTCAATCAAACAGACTCCAACCTCTCCACAATGGCCAAGACCAGAGAGCTGTGTAAGGACATCAGGGATAAAATTGTAGACCTGCACAAGGCTAGGATGGGCTACAGGACAATAGGCAAGCAGCTTGGTGAGAAGGCAACAACTGTTGGTGCAATTATTAGAAAATGGAAGAAGTTCAAGATGACGGTCAATCACCCTCGGTCTGGGGCTCCATGCAAGATCTCATCTCGTGGGGCATCAATGATCATGAGGAAGGTGAGGGATCAGCCCAGAACTACACGGCAGGACCTGGTCAATGAACTGAAGAGAGCTGGGACCACAGTCTCAAAGAAAACCATTAGTAACACACTACGCCGTCATGGATTAAAATCCTGCAGCGCACGCAAGGTCCCCCTGCTCAAGCCATTGCATGCCACAGCCAGGGCAACTAAGGAGTGGCTCCGTAAGAAGCATCTCAAGGTCCTGGAGTGGCCTAGCCAGTCTCCAGACCTGAACCCAATAGAAAATCTTTGGAGGGAGCTGAAAGTCCGAATTGCCCAGCGACAGCCCCGAAACCTGAAGGATCTGGAGAAGGTCTGTATGGAGGAGTGGGCCAAAATCCCTGCTGCAGTGTGTGCAAACCTGGTCAAGACCTACAGGAAATGTATGATCTCTGTAATTGCCAACAAAGGTTTCTGTACCAAGAGAGCCGGAATTCTTACTGGTTGGTAGGTGATCAAATACTTATGTCATGCAATAAAATGCAAATTAATTACTTAAAAATCATACAATGTGATTTTCTGGATTTGTGTATGCTTTGTAAGTAGGAAAACCTGCAAAATCGGCAGTGTATCAAATACTTGTTCTTGAAGTATTTAGTCAGCCACCAATTGTGCAAGTTCTCCCACTTAAAAAGATGAGAGAGGCCTGTAATTTTCATCATAGGTACACGTCAACTATGACAGACAAATTGAGGAAAACAAATCCAGAAAATCACATTGTAGAATTTTTAATGAATTTATTTGCAAATTATGGTGGAAAATAAGTATTTGGTCATCTACAAACAAGCAAGATTTCTGGCTCTCACAGACCTGTAACTTCTTCTTTAAGAGGCTCCTCTATCCTCCACTCGTTACCTGTATTAATGGCACCTGTTTGAACTTGTTATCAGTATAAAAGACACCTGTCCACAAGCTCAAACAGTCACACTCCAAACTCCACTATGGCCAAGACCAAAGAGCTGTCAAAAGACACCAGAAACAAAATTGTAGACCTGCACCAGGCTGGGAAGACTGAAACTGCAATAGGTAAGCAGCTTGGTTTGAAGAAATCAACTGTGGGAGCAATTATTAGGAAATGGAAGACATACAAGACCACTGATAATCTCCCTCGATCTGGGGCTCCACGCAAGATCTCACCCCGTGGGGTCAAAATGATCACAATAACGGTGAGCAAAAATCCCAGAACCACACGGGGGGACCTAGTGAATGACCTGCAGAGAGCTGGGACCAAAGTAACAAAGCCTACCATCAGTAACACACTACGCCGCCAGGGACTCAAATCCTGCAGTGCCAGACGTGTCCCCCTGCTTAAGCCAGTACATGTCCAGGCCCGTCTGAAGTTTGCTAGAGTGCATTTGGATGATCCAGAAGGGGATTGGGAGAATGTCATATGGTCAGATGAAACCAAAATAGAACTTTTTGGTAAAAACTCAACTCGTCGTGTTTGGAGGACAAAGAATGCTGAGTTGCATCCAAAGAACACCATACCTACTGTGAAGCATGGGGGTGGAAACATCATGCTTTGGGGCTGTTTTTCTGCAAAGGGACCAGGACGACTGATCCGTGTAAAAGAAAGAATGAATGGGGCCATGTATCGTGAGATTTTGAGTGAAAACCTCCTTCCATTAGCAAGGGCATTGAAGATGAAACATGGCTGGGACTTTCAGCATGACAATGATCCCAAACACACCGCCCGGGCAACGATGGAGTGGCTTCGTAAGAAGCATTTCAAGGTCCTGGAGTGGCCTAGCCAGTCTCCAGATCTCAACCCCATAGAAAATCTTTGGAGGGAGTTGAAAGTCTGTGTTGCCCAGCGACAGCCCCAAAACATCACTGCTCTAGAGGAGATCTGCATGGAGGAATGGGCCAAAATACCAGCAACAGTGTGTGAAAACCTTGTGAAGACTTACAGAAAACGTTTGACCTGTGTCATTGCCAACAAAGGGTATATAACAAAGTATTGAGAAACTTTTGTTATTGACCAAATACTTATTTTCCACCATAATTTGCAAATAAATTCATTAAAAATCCTACAATGTGATTTTCTGGATTTTTTTTTCTCATTTTGTCTGTCATAGTTGACATGTACCTATGATTAAATGACAGGCCTCTCTCATCTTTTTAAGTGGGAGAACTTGCACAATTGGTGGCTGACTAAATACTTTTTTCCCCCACTGTATATATACCAGTCAAAAGTTTGGACACACCTACTCATTCAAGGGGTTTTCTTTATTTGTACTATTTTTTACATTGTAGAATAATAGTGAAGATATCAAAACTATGAAAAAACACATACGGAATCATGTAGTACCAAAAAAGTGTTAAACAAATCAAAATATATTTTATATTTGAGATTATTCAAGTAGCCAACCGTTGCCTTGATGACAACTTTGCACACTCTTGGCATTCTCTCAACCAGCTTCACCTGGAATGACTTGAAGGAGTTCCCACATATGCTGAGCACTTGTTGAATGATTTTCCTTCACTCTGCCATCCGACTCATCCCAGACCATCTCAATTGGGTTGAGGTCAGGGGATTGTGGAGGCCAAGTCATCTGATGCAGCACTCCATCACTCTCCTTCTTGGTAAAATAGCCCTTACACAGTCTGGAGGTGTGTTGGGTCATTGTCCTGTTGAAAAACAAATGATAGTCCCACTAAGCCCAAACCAGATGGGATGGCGTATCGCTGCAGAATGCTGTGGTAGCCATGCTGGTTAAGTGTGCCTTGAATTCTAAATAAATCACAGACAGTGTCACCAGCAAAGCACCCCCACACCATAACACCTCCTCCATGCTTTACGGTGGGAACTACACATGCAGAGCTCATCCGTTCACCCACACCGCGTCTCACAAAGACGCGGCGGTTGGAACCAAAAATCTCACATTTGGACTCCAGACCAAAGGACAAATTTCCACCGGTCTAATGTCCATTGCTCGTGTTTCTTGGTATAAGCATGTCTCTTATTCTTATTGGTGTTCTTTAATAGTGGTTTCTTTGTAGCATGTCAACCATGAAGGCCTTATTCACACAGTCCCCTCTGAACAGTTGATGTTGAGATGTGTCTGTGACTTTGAATTGTGTGAAGCGTTTATTTGGGCTGCAATTTCTGAGGCTGGTAACTCTAATGAACTTATCCTCTGCAGCAGAGGTAACTCTGGGTCTTCCATTCCTGTGGCGGTCCTCATGACAGCCAGTTTCATCTTAGCGCTTGATGGTTTGCGCACTGCAAGTAATGATGGACTGTCGTTTCTGGGGGGGGGGGGGGGGGGGGTCCCAAAGCCTTATCATGGATGGCTGTCTCGGTGCAGTCTTTCAATTGACGACTGACTCGTACAACTGGAGTAGTTAGACTATAATCTCCTTACTTCAGCCACTGTTAAGAGCTGCTCTTGAGCAGCTTAGTCTAGCTTCGCTTAGGTTTAGACTTGAGAGTAGTCTAGCTTCGCTTAGGCTCAGGCATGAGTAGCTTTATTCAGGTAAATCTGAAAACAAAAAAAATTGCTCTCCAGGACCAGGTTGGTCAACCCTACCCCTGTTATTTGTTTGTAATTTCAGTTTTGTTTGATTTGCTTTCTTTTTTCATTTTTTCTCCCTTGTTGTAAAGGAGCAAGCGCAGGATTATTTGCCCTCTGTGTTAGCCAGTGCAATTTGTTCGAAACCTTTGGAACCAGTAAAGGCCTTATTTATTGAAAGATCTCTGAATGTGATTGCATCTGTATCACTTGCCAGATGATTCTCATTCAGGGTAAGGACGCTTTTGATCAAGTAGCACATTTCATAGAAACTCCAGTTAAAGTCCTTGTGCTACAGTTTGCACATTTTCACGAGGAGCTGTGACAATTGGGGGTTGTGTCCGTTTCACTATGTATCATGTACTTGCACCCTTCCTACCTTTTGGCATTCCTTTTTTTCTTATTTTTGTTCTTATTTCATTTTTGTGTACATTTTAGTTCAAACTCTTGTGGTTTCATTCATCCACACAATTCATCGCAACATTTCGACTGACTTAAACATTTCAAATTTGCCTCGCTGCTCAATGAGACGTCATTGAGTAGCTTTGTTGATTTGGCTCAGGAACTCTTTTACTAACTAACCAGGATCAAGGTCTGCTGCTTTGCGCTCCTCGCACTTTCAGCCCATTACTGATCATCCACTCAGTCAGTAGTTTGAATTTGGAAATGTATGACTTGACTGAAGTCTGTGTGGCCACAACTCGTGTAAAAAGAAAAGGTGGTTTTACTGGCATATAGTTCTGTCTCTAAGTTGACTTTACAAAACAAGGGATCTGTCGTTTATATGTTCACAAACAGCAGTACTTGACATTATGGTTGCCACCAATGTCAGTCTGTCTCAGTGACTTGTGTTAACCCTTTGACTGACTGGCTCAGATTGGGTAGTGTGAAATCGTGTTTAATTAACGTGTTTAATTAACTTTGAAAAGTCCATGCCTAGTTTGAGGATGTAAAAGACAAACCTGAAAAGAAAGGTAACACAAAACCCCTCTCCTGACATTACATGTTGGCATCAGGTTTAAAAAAGGGATAGCTCTGGTTATTTGCTGTCATTCAAACCTGTTCTTCGCAGATGGTGATATTCTTTTAAACATATAAATACACAAAATTGCTCAGTAAGTTCAACATCAATTGAAAATGCGTGCTGCAACGTTACACCTGTGTATAGTATAGCCGTTGCTGCGATTTTGCTCCCGAAAGCTGCCAGTTAGTAAGGGAGCACTTGTGATTTACATTTACGTCATTTAGCAGACGCTCTTTTCCAGAGCGACTTACAAATTGGTGCATTCACCTTATAGCCAGTGGGATAACCACTTTACAATATATATATATATATATATAATTTTTTTGGGGGGGTGGGGTGGGGTAAGGGGGGTTAGAAGGATTACTTTATCCTATCCCAGGTATTCCTTAAAGAGGTGGGGTTTCAAGTGTCTCCGGAAGGTGGTGAGTGACTCCGCTGTCCTGGCATCATGAGGGAGCTTGTTCCACCATTGGGGTGCCAGAGCAGCCAACAGTTTTGACTGGGCTGAGCGGTATACAGAAGACAGCCCTATTTGGTAAAGACCAAGTCCATATTATGGAAAGAACAGCTCAAATAAATACCTGAAGGTATGGAGGTGCCGTTCCCCTCACAGCTCCGTAGGCAAGCACCATGGTCTTGTAGCAGATGCGAGCTTCAACTGGAAGCCAGTGGAGTGTGCGGAGGAGAGGGGTGACGTGAGAAAACTTGGGAAGGTTGAACACCAGATGGGCTGCGGCATTCTGGATGAGTTGTAGGGGTTTAATTGCACAGGCAGGGAGCCCAGCCAACAGCGAGTTGCAGTAATCCAGACGGGAGATGACAAGTGCCTGGATTAGGACCTGTGCCGCTTCCTGTGTAAGGCAGGGTCGTACTCTCCGAATGTTGTAGAGCATGAACCTACAGGATCGGGTCACCGCCTTGATGTTAGCGGAGAACGACAGGGTGTTGTCCAGGGTCACGCCAAGGCTCTTCACACTCTGGGAGGAGGACACAACGGAGTTGTCAACCGTGATGGCGAGATCATGGAACGGGAAGTCCTTCCCCGGGAGGAAGAGCAGATCTGTCTTGCCGAGGTTCAGCTTGATGTGGTGATCCGTCATCCACACTGATATGTCTGCCAGACATGCAGAGATGTGATTCGCCACCTGGTTATCAGAAGGGGGAAAGGAGAAGATTAGTTGTGTGTCGTCTGTGTAGCAATGATAGGAGAGGCCATGTGAGGATATGACAGAGCCAAGTGACTTGGTGTATAGCGAGAATAGGAGAGGGCCTAGAACTGAGCCCTGGAGGACACCAGTGGTGAGAACACGTGGTGCGGAGACAGATTCTTGCCACGCCACTTGGTAGGAGCGACCGGTCAGGTAGGACGCAATCCAAGAGTGAGCCGCGCCGGAGATGCCCAACTCGGAGAGGGTGGAGAGGAGGATCTGATGGTTCACAGTGTCAAAGGCAGCAGACAGGTCTAGAAGGACAAGAGCAGAGGAGAAAAAGTTAGCTTTAGCAGTGCGGAGAGCCTCTGTGACACAGAGAAGAGCAGTCTCAGTTGAATGACCAGTCTTGAAACCTGACTGGTTTGGATCAAGAAGGTCATTCTGAGAGAGATAGCAAGAGAGTTGGCTAAAGACAGCACGCTCAAGAGTTTTGGAGAGGAAAGAAAGAAGGGATACTGGTCTGTAGTTGTTGACATCAGAGGGATCGAGTGTTCGTTTTTTGAGAAGGGGTGCAACTCTCGCTGTCTTGAAGACAGAAGGGACATAGCCAGCGGTCAAGGATGAGTTGATGAGCGAGGTGAGGTAAGGGAGAAGGTCACCGGAGATGGTCTGGAGAAGAGAGGAGGGGATAGGGTCAAGCGGGCAGGTTGTTGGGCGGCCGGCCGTCACAAGTCGCATGATTTCATCTGGAGAGAGAGGGGAGAAAGAAGTCAAAGCATACGGTAGGGCAGTGTGAGCAGGACCAGCAGTGTCATTTGACTTAACAAACGAGGATCGGATGTCGTCAACCTTCTTTTCAAAATGGTTGACGAAGTCATCCACAGAGAGGGAGGAGGGGGGGGGGGGTTCAGCAGGGAGGAGAAGATGGCAAATATCTTCCTAGGGTTAGAGGCAGATGCTTGGAATTTAGAGTGGTAGAAAGTGGCTTTAGCAGCAGAAACAGATTAAGAAAATACAATACTAACCTACAATAATTACATACAACAACACACGATAACTACCTAAAATACCTAACTACAATCTAAATACATAGCTTAAGCTTTACTCGACAAAGCCCAAACTATGTATATAAGCCATTTAAGCCAAGCTTACCTCCCGCCAGAGAGAGACACAACCTCACCCGACGACTACCCACATTATAATTAGAAAAGGAAGTGTAAACTCTAACATAGTCTATTAGCTAGAAAGGTAACTCCAAACACATTATGAAACATTCCATAACTGCAGGTGGCAGTAAATCACCAACCTTGTCTTTATATCTGTTCAAACAACACACAGTGTGCACCCTTTCAGTTTGTTTGCCAACTCATATATAAAAAGAAAATTGACTACTTCAAAATGGAGATGGCCTCAATTGCGCTGACAAACATTTGTATAACTAACCCAAGTTAGACCACAGCCTGTCGTTTCCAGTGAGAGCAAATTAATCATAGTGTGCAGAACAAGCAAGGAGGTGAATGTTGTGGAAGCAATGCTGGTTAAGTGTGCCTTGAATTCTAAAATAAATCCTTGCTTGTTCTGCACACTATGATTAATTTGCTCCCACTGGAAATGACAGGCTGTGGTCTAACTTGGGTTAGTTATCACCACCGTGATCAGGGATGGGGTCTATTCCATTTCAATTAAGTCAGTTTCAGTAACTGAAATTCTAATTCAAATTTTCCTCACAGCTTTTTCATGAGAAAAATTGGAATTAGAATTTCAGTTTACTTCCTGAATTGACTAAGATGAAATGGCATTGACTCTAACCCTGCCCAGTTAACCGCTTGTAAGTTGCACCAATCGACAGAGTAGGAGAAAGGATGATTGTCCACAGGATGTGCAGTACATGTGTATATTTCTGTACTGTTAGAATGAAAGGTGTCAATGGCTAGTTGCTGTTTATTATCACGGTCTGCATGATGGGCCCCGTGTAGCTCAGTTGGTAGAGCATGGCGCTTGCAATGCCAGGGTTGTGGGTTAGATTCCCACGGGGGGCCAGTATGAAAAAATGTATGCACTCACTAACTGTAAGTCGCTCTGGATAAGAGCGTCTGCTAAATGACAAAAATGTAAATGTAAATGTAATAAGAAGAGACCTGCTTGGGCCAAGAAACACGAGCAATGGACATTAGTCCTTTGGTCTGGAGTCCAAATTTGAGATTTTTGGTTCCACCCACTTTGTGAGACGCGGTGTGGGTGAACGGATGATCTACGCTTGTGTAGTTACCACCGTAAAGCATGGAGGAGGAGGTGTTATGGTGTGGGGGTGCTTTGCTGGTGACACTGTATGGGATTTTTTTTAGAATTCAAGGCACACTTAACCAGCATGGCTTCCACAGCATTCTGCAGCGATACGCCATCCCATCTGGTTTGGGCTTAGTGGGACTATAATTTGTTTTTCAACAGTACAATGACCCAACACACCTCCAGGCTATGTAAAGCTCTGGAGCAGGTTTTCAGACGTGACCCTTGGCATTCAGGCCAAAGAGTTCAATCTTGGTTTCCTCAGACCAGTGCATTTTGTTTCTCATGATCTGAGAGTCTTTAGGTGCCTTTTGGCAAACTCCAAGCGGGCTGTCATGTACCTTTTACTGAGGAGTGCCTTCCGTCTGGCCACTCTACCATAAAGGCCTGATTGGTGGAGTGCTGCAGAGATTGTTGTCCTTCTGAAATGTTCTCCCATCTCCACAGAGGAACTCTGGAGCTCTGTCAGAGGGACCGTCGGGTTCTTGGTCACCTCCCTGACCAAGGCCCTTCTCCCCCGATTGCTCAGTTTGGTCGGGCGGCCAGCTCTAGGAAGAGTCTTGGTGGTTCCAAACTTCTTCCATTTAAGAATGATGGAGACCACTGTGTTCTTGGGGACCTTCAATGCTGCAGACATTTTTGGTACCCTTCCCCAGATCTCTGCCTCGACACAATCCTGTCTCAGAGCTCTACGGACAATTTCTTCGACGTCATGCCTTGGTATTTGCTCTGACATGCACTGTCAACTGTGGGACCTTATAGACAGGTGTGTGCCTTTCCAAATCATGTCCTATCAATTGAATTTACCAGCGGTGGACTCCAATCAAGTTGTAGAAATATCTCAAGGATGATCAATGGAAACAGGATGCACCTGAGCTCAATTCGAGTCTCATCGCAAAGGGTTCGAATACTTATGTAAATAAGGAATTTATGGGGGGTTTTTAAATTACATTTACATGGGGTATTTTGTGTAGATTGATGAGGATTTTTATTTATTTAATCCATTTTAGAATAAGGTTGTAACGTAACAAAATGTGTAAAAAGTCTGAATACTTTCCGAATGCGCTGTATATACTGTTTGATATGCATTTATATAATTATATTGGACATGTAGCCTAAGCCTTCTAATCTAGCTAGATTTCAACATATGACGTTTCAATATTAGTTATCAACTAATATAAAACCATGTTATCTTGAACATCGGTGTCATTTAATAATATGCACTGGTATGATAGTTGATTGTGATTAATCACAATCCAAGCCTACTCGTTAGAAAAAACAGCAGCTCTAATGCAATGTGACCGACCACCTCGATTCGGTCTTAAGTTGCAAAATTTGAAATAGTGTTTTTTACATTGGATAAAAGTAGAGACTCAGAGCTATAAAATTGTACATCATATACTGGTGTTGAGGAACAATGGGAAAGTAATTCTGCTTTGAAAGTTGATAAACTTGTAACCCCACTTTTGAGAAAATGTCCCTTTAATGTTTTGGTACACCTACTGGAGAGCTCTTCTTTGTCTACACCTATTCAGCATCATTCACACCCTCTTAAGCCTTAGCCCCACCCATTTATTTAAAGATTCACGTGAGGCCAAGTACCAAACAGTGAGGTAGTGTAGTAAACAACCAAGATTTCAAGACTAAAAGTGATGAAAGTAGTAGCCTACAATAAGGAAAAAATCCAGGTAAAAATACACTTAATCTAGTCCTTGGCCTAAATCCTAATCTGACTTTGGTGCAGGTCATGCTGTTCTTCACATTATCATCTCTGGTAAACACACACTATATCAAAAATAAAAAGTGTCCAGATAAAAATATTGTATAAATATTGAATAATTATTAGATGATGCTTACCCAGAAACACTTCTCTAAATTAATGGGTCATGTGAAAGAAATGCTATAACCACCCCCCAGCCACATCTAGATAAGTGGATGGGTTACGATTGTCTAGCCATGTACAGATGTTCATGAAATACAATAGATGGCCGTAATCACCCCTAGAAACACCTGGCTAACTGGATGGGTCATGTAATCATCTGGTGAAGTGGAGTCTTTTGTTTAGATATGTGGCTAGCTAGCTATCTAGCTAAACAATAACCATAATCCCAAACCATACTACTAGCAATACAAATGGATTGTCATAGCTAGCCACCATGCATGAAATGCTGTAGTATGAATCTACAGATAGCTAAAGCTAACCAACTAGGTTCAATGTTAGCTAGCTAGCAAACATTAGGCTATAACTAGCAATGCAAATGGCTTTCTGATATACAAATAATATTACTACACAGATCATACACGTAATGTTAGCTAGCGAGCCAGCAAGCTAATGTTCGCTAGCTAGCTAGCCGTACGCTTTAACTTGCAATGAAAATGACTTTCTGACAAAATTAGCAATTTATAATATCTGAACATGTAGCTAGACTCTTAACCATGTACATGGCTGAACGCTTCACAACAGACTGGAATCCCTTTAACTAAGTAAAATACGTCCTGTGTCGTTTCCATTTTGTTTGTAGCTACAGCTTGTTTGGCCCGTTGTGTCAAGTCACTCCGGGTTCACACTGTGTGCAAAAAGTAGTCCATCACAACTTTTTCCCACTATTCTTTGTCGATAGTGCCTGCTATATTCAGTGCTGCAATGTTGTTGAGAGCACTAGCAACACTTTTGCAGTTCTCCATGGCTAACATTATATATTTCAAAAAAGCTGCGGTAGCAAGGATTATCTACACATACCGAGCAGCTCATGTTATAGACAGAAGCGTGCTACATAGCAGACCAATCCGAACTCATCTCTCGACATGTCCAGCCCATCCATTATCTCAGCCAATCATGGCTAGCAGGAAGGTTCCTTTCTTTTTCCGTGGCTAAACCAACTGGCTAGTAATTTAACAATTGTATTCGCATTTACAGATGGCATACAAGTTTGTTATTAAGGCACATGGAAGTTCACATGTTCCAGAAGGCATTTCTGCCAAAAAAAAACAAATTTTGATAAAAATGCCTCTCCTGTGAATTAGTGATGTGCGACATACGCCTAGCTTCCTGAAACGGGTCACATATTAGCTTCACTGTTATCACGTTTGAGGAGAAGACCCAGATGCGGACAGTATCGAAGTAACAAAAGAGTATTACAAAAACAGGGGGCAGGAAAACGACAGGTCAAGGGCAAGCAGAGGTCAGTAATCCAGATCAGAGTCCAAAAGGTACAGAACGGCAGGCAGTCTCACGGTCAGGGCAGGCAGAGGTCAATAATCCAGGGTGGTGTGACAAGGTACAGAATGGCAGGCAGGCTCAGGGTCAGGGCAGGCAGAATGGTCAAAACCGAGAAAACTAGAAAACAGGAACTTGAAAAAGATAGGTGCAAGGTGAAACCCGCTGGTAGGCTTGACGAAACAAAATGAACTGGCAACAGACAAACAGAGAACACAGGTATAAATACACTGGGGATAATGGGGAAGATGGGTGACACCTGGAGGGGGGTGGAGACAATCACAAAGACAGGTGAAACAGATCAGGGTGTGATAACTGTGAAACACCACTAGAGTGACTATGAATCATTCTTAAACAGTCCGTAAAATAGCTTACTTAGCTATCTCAAAAAAATCATAGCCCATAAGATAGGAAAAATGTATGCACTCACTAACTGTAAGTTGCTCTGGATAAGAGCATCTGCTAAATGACTAAAAATGTAAAAATGTAAATAAGAAATCATGCTCATAAGATATAATGCATGCAAGCTTATCTGTCACGATTGAGCAGCAGACCTAGCAATATGTGAGAGGAGGACCCTATACCGTGGGATAATTATTCTGGTCGGTGTCAACTTCATTAACAGGTACTGAGGAGATCGATTCTGTTACTTGTTTAGTTGTTATTTGTGTCAGATATTTCCATTTTGGGATAGTTGTTCACTGAATTGTTAGCACTAGTTGCTCACGGTGCTACAGTGGCTACAATGTGGCTACAAACGTCTCGCGCTCGGTTTGAATGTGAATGCGTTATCACGTGATGCTGCCTTCGAATCCCATCCCAAATGGCAGTAACCTACTGGAAAAGTGCTACCTACTAAAGTAGGTGCCATTGAAGGCAGGTAGGCTAAATAATAACAGTATGCTACACCAACATTAGTTACCATTCATACAAAGTGTCAAAATTATTTCCCAGCGCTGGGCACAAACTGGTGATTCTCGGAGCCGAAGCATTCTGCTCAGACCACTGCGCTATGGCAGTTCACAATGCTTAGCAAGCTGTGAGAATACTTGATGATACTTGATGGTGTGAGGCCGGTTGGATTTGCAGAGCCTTCCCCAAAACATAGCCCCCTAGATATGGTACTGCATTGTGTAGCCTACAAGCACCGCTTCCAGTTGCCCCCTGGCGGCGATTATACATTTTAAATATTTATTCAAATCCTCCTGTTGCTGAATTATTTTCTCTTGCGACGAAATGGGTCACAGATCTGACATCTGTAGGTGAGGAGACATCGTGTCCATTCCGACTGTATATTGATTCAGCCCTTCACTTTGTTTGGTGAGTATCAAGGACAATCGTCATGGTCAGAGAACTGAATAGTATGTCTGTGTTTCCCTGTGGTTTCTGATAGAGTTGGACTCTGTGCAACCTCATCCCTTTCTGTCTGGACCCTGGGAGGGAGTTCATTTAGCTAGTCAGTTGAATGGTCAAAGGTTACAAAGCTGTGTTGTCATCGTCGTCACTTATGATGCAAACCAAAACTCTCCCCCTATTTCCCTTTTTCCCTTGTCTATACTCCTACCCTCTTCTGTTCTTTTTTCTTATCTTTTCTCTTCTCTCGTCTTCCCCTCCTCTGTCTCCCTCCCATCCCCTTTCCTCTCCTCACTCCCCCATCATGCTTTTCTCTCGTCTACCCTCTCTTCCTCACCCAATAAACACTTTTAGTTTGTTTAATTGCTCAAGGTTTCACAGTTGAAACACCAATATTGTCGTTTGGCAGTCGCTCATAACCATCTTGTGAACTATGACAATAAAATACCCAAATCCATTCATAACTTTCATTGCAATGCCAGGTGCAATATTAAAAAACGAATACACATGTTATAAAGCCAAATAGGTCTCATGAGAAGAGGGTAATCAGAGAAGAAAGTTTAGTTTTAAGTGTATAAGTTTGTCTGATCGTATGACATTTAATATCCACTATTGACTTAAAGGCTATGGGGCCAGACCAAAAACATCCCTCTAGTGGCCAGGGTTGACCTATTTTAAGAAATGCCATTGGTTAGTGGATATAAAGTCTGATATCTTTCATAGGCTGATGAAGAAGTTTTGCCAGGATATAATCAATACCACCTGTTGAGGTTAGCATAGGGCTAACGTGTACCATGTTATCTGATGGGACCAACTACAATTTACCATTCTGTCACATGCAAGTAAATCAAGGCTTTTCATTGGCTGATACGCATTTTGAGCTGGAGAACCCATTTAACTTTAAATGGTTGCTTATGTTTGCAAGTATGGCCCATATACCTTTTGCCTCAGGGTTTTACAATATGTATTCAGTGGTTGTTACACTAAGTACCTTGACACTGACTAAAATATAATTAAGTATTACATTTATTTAATATTTTTTAATGTTAGGAATCGAATAACTTTATTTTATTGCTTTGCAATCTTACTTATATTAGGCCATTTAAATTAATTGCACAGACTTTAACAGAAAAACTAAATGTTCGAAGCCAGTGGACAAATATATATTGCTAGACACCCTTGCTTTCTGTTCAATGATATTCTGCATCTACACATAGATCTATTTGACAGATACAAACAAATAAAAATATGTTGACGCAGACATAGGCCTACACAAAATGAATTTTTTAAAACTCAATTGCAATTCTAGGCTCAACCTGTATGTTGATCATTGAATTCCAAGCACTCACACACTTGCACAGACACACAAAAAAACACAAACATCTCTCTCTTTATTTCTCTCTCTCTCTCTTCTGCTTTCTGTCACTCTTAACTCTTCACTCTTCCATTGCAGATGTATAACCGTGGAGGCTCCTTAGGGGAGGAAGGGGAGGACCATCCTCCTCAGTGAACTTCAGAAAAATGTTAATAGTGAAAAATGAAAAATAAAACTATATTGAATATATTCACGTCACCAAATAATGGATTAAAACACACTGTTTTGCAATGAAGGTCTACAGTAGCCTCAACAGTACTCTGTAGGTAGCACCATGGTGTAGCCGGAGGACAGCTAGTTTACGTTCTCCTCTGGGTACATTGACTTCAAGTCAAAACCTAGGAGGCTTGTGGTTCTCACCCCCTGCCATAGACTTACACAGTTATTATGAAAACTTCCGGAGGACGTCCTCCAACCTATCAGAGCTCTTGCAGCGTGAACTGACATGTTGTCCACCCAACCAAAGGATCATAGAATGAATATAGTACTGAACAGCTAGATAGCACTGCAGAGCATAACATGTGGTGAGTAGTTGACTCAAAGACAGAGAAAGACAATAGTTGAACAGTTTTTAACAAATTAATTTCTTCAAAAATAAAGGAGATGAGAGTGATTTCATTTTTTTTTTCACTTTCACTTTCACTTACTTAGCTAGCTAATGCAGCCAGCTAGTTTAGCCTACTCAAACACTCAGCTCAAACAGAGAGGGATGCTATGCTAGCTAGCTGGCTATGGCTATCCAATACTGGAACTGTTCCATGTTAAGGTAAGCTTTTCGTTTTATTAATTTATTGCCACTGAGGCCCGATGGTGTAACTGCTAAACTGCTTGCTGACTGTACACTGTACTGCATGATTGTAGCGGGTTTACTAACACGTTAGTTCTAGTAGCTATGTTCACTATGATGTTCTAATATAGTGACAACGATGTAGGCTGTGTGTAGCGGTTAGTGGTTATGATAAAAAGGTTTGGATTGGAAAGGTTTTTTCGCCTGGTCACAGACAGCTGATGTGTTGTATACTGAAGTCCACAAGCGAAGGGAAAAGGTGAGATGCAAAAAAAAGAAATTATACAATGATCAAAGGGATCATGCTATATTGTATGTATATATGTGGCTGCTATGAAAGTGAACTGTGTTTGCATGTGATCAGGGGTGTATTCATTCCGCCAATTCTGTTGAAAAATAAAATTCTTAAACGGAAGCAAACGGAACAAAACGGGGATAAACATACCTAAATGTGTCCAATAGAAACTCCCTAGATCAGCTAGATGCAGGCAGGAGTGTGCAAGGCGGTATTGAATGTGTCAATGTCTGTCACCTTGATTACTAAAATGTATCTCGACCTGTGCACCTAGCGTACGTTGTAAACTTACATTCATAGGCTAGGTTGTAGCAACCTCATGATGGCTATAGGGACAACTTGAGTATCATATAGTAGCCTAAACCTATTGATGTTACATTGAGCTGGGTGATTGGAATATGAATGACAGACATCCAATATGCTTTAATAAAAACCATGCTCCAAGAAAATGTTCTGCCTTCATCTTAAACGGCACCGACCACCACTGGTGTATAAGTATGTACTCAAAGCCATATGTTTCCATTCTATAAGATCATCTTGGGTTGAAATGAACCTATGTTTGACTCAGATGCATAAACACACACACATTACATTACCATCCATATTTAAACAACATATTGGAAGCAAATCTGAAGAACATCTTCAGATCAACTGGATAATAGGAGGCTAGAGGGATAGCTTCAGTGCATTTAGAAAGGTAATTTATTTTAGACATATGCAATAAAACACACGCACGCGTAAACACACCCACAAACACACACACACACACACACACCTGTAACAAACAGACATGCATATTTCATCTTCATTTCTCCTGTATTCCATTGGATTAAACACTTTTCTACCCATATTTTGGGAGGGAAATAGTTTAACGCATAGCTTTTGTTTTGTTTTCTAATGAATAACAGACAGTTTCCTCACTACAGAGAATGGTGTGATTGCATCATAAATGACAGAGCAATGATAGGAGAATGAAGAGGGAGCAGGAATAAAATAAGAGCAGAGGACAAAGGAGAGAAACATGAATCAGAAGGTAATCGACAACAAACAGCCTTTTCTTTTTTAAATGAACAAAAGGAGGGAACAATGAAGGGGACAAAACATTTCAAAGGAGATGAGAGAGAGGAGCAAAGACTCTCAGGGTTAACGATGGGACTCAAGTGGGGGGACTACGGAGTGGGTGTCACAGACTCAGAGAAGAGGGAGGCTTGGAGAAGAGGGGATCACAGAATAAAGGAGAAGGGATGAGAGGATGGCGGTCTGGTTTGGAAGGCCTGCGTCGCGTGGGAATTCCATATAGGACTGAATCACCCCGGATGAGAGAGAGGAAGCTGATTATCTGTCCTGCTTTTGTGAGTGGGATCAGGCTCAGCACCAAAATCCTGCTCTCTCACTCCCTCTCAGTTTTCTCTCTCTCCCTCCTATGCTCTCTTTCTCTGTGCCTCCTCTCACACTCTCTCTCTGTTTCTCTCTCTCTCTGTCCTTCTCTCTCTCTTTCGCTTTCTCCCTCACTCTTTCTATCTCTCTTTTTCTCTCCCCCTCAATCTCCAGTGACAGTGTGCCCTTGTTTAAAGGGGCGGTGCAGTGAAAAACGTGATTTCTGTGTTTTTAATTTTATTTCCACACTATAAGGTCGAAATAACACTGTGAAATTCAGAAAACTATGATAATGTCCTTTTTGTATAAGAGCTACAGAAAAATGCCTGGAATTTCAGCTTGTTCAGGAGGGATGGAGTTTTTGGCCCAGATAATAACATCACAATCTGATCTGATTATTCTGACCAATGACCAGTCATCTTTTATTTGCATATGTATCCTCTTACTTTGAAGGGATAAGCGGGGGCATGTTCAGCAGGACGCAACGTTTTGGAACGTTCAGATAGAACAATGTTGTGTAGAACAAACGTGCCTCTCTGACATGTAGAATAGGAATCATGACATTTCTATCTGGAACGTTCAAAAACGTTTGGCAACTGAATGTGGTCCTGGGTAGGCTCTAGAGTGTAGATGATTTCCAGGGCTGTGTATGTAAATATATAAAAATTTGTATCAACACTCCCACACGATCAGACTGAGCATTTCATTGGCAAAAGGAGGCTGAGGGAAATAAATGATAAAAAATATGTTTGCAGTTATTTTCATGAAATAAACATACAGTGATTGATTAGACGTACAGTGATGATTCAATCTATTTTTATTAAAAGACTGCATGGGGGCTTTAAATATTTTCATTGCCTTCATCCTGTACTCTACCCACTACTCTGCTTCAGTCTGCAGTGTCTAAATTATCCTGTACTCTACCTAGTGCTCTGCTTCAGTCTCCAGTGTCTAAAGTATCCTGTACTCTATCCAGTACTCTGCTTCAGTCTCAAGTGTCTAAATTATCCTGTACTCTACCCACTACTCTGCTTCAGTCTCAAGTGTCTAAATTATCCTGTACTCTACCAACCACGTTGCTTCAGTCTCCAATGTCTAAATTAACCCTTAATAATCTGGGGATAATAACCCTCTCCTCTGCATGTCATCGCCATGGCAACAAGAGCAGCCTGGCAAATTTAGTGCACCCCGATGATCCTCCTATAAGTACAGTATCCTTCCCTTGTATGTCTCTCTCTTACAGACACACCAACACACACACACACACACACACATACTCATCTCTGTCGTAGTTGTACCTAAGTCATCTGCTTGCGAAGCATCCCACATCTTCATTACCTGCAGCTGTCTAGCAAAACTATTTGGGACTACCTGGAGTAATGCTTTTCTCATTTAAAAATCATTTTTAGAATACTCCAGGCCTTGACTTGACTGCTACTTTGGGGAATTCCACATGGCTACAATGCCAAAATGTCCTCTGGCAAAATCGAGAAATATCTGCAGCTCAAGCAAACGCTGAAAGGTAGCCAACACTCTAGTCTCCATAGGATAACCCTTTTTGGTTCCAGGTAGAACCCTTTTTTGTTTTGTAAAACTTTTTTGGTTTCCATGTAGAACCCTCTGAGGAAAAGGTTCTACTTGGTTCTACTTGGAACCCAATAGGGTTCTTCCTGGAACCAAATTGTTCTTCAAAGTGTTCTCTTATGGGGACAGCCGAAGAACCCTTTTAGGTTCTATATAGCACCTTGTTTTCTAAGAGTGAAGGTCTGATTGAATTGAGTGAGGTTGTGTTTATGAGTGTTTGTGTTTCTGATTGGCAACAGCAATCTCTTTACTCCCCATGTGATTTAACACACATACCGTATTGGATTTCAAAGACTGTGGACTGAGAGTCTTCGGCATCATGCTCCAGGTTTTCTGCCAGGTTTTCCTGCCTCACCCCCTACCCCTGTGACGGAGCTCTAATCTTGGCCACAGAGGTGTGGGGCCTGGGGGTTTCAATGGTCCCTTTTCGCTATGGCTGGGTGATTCAGCAATTAGCTAGATATCTGATATGGACTTGAATCATGAATCAATCACAACACTGTGGACCTCAGGGAGCAGCTGCAGAACTGGCGTACAACTCCTGCAAATAGAGAGAGAGAGAGAGAGAGAGAGAGAGAGAGAGAGAGAGAGAGAGAGAGAGAGAGAGAGAGAGAGAGAGAGAGAGAGAGAGAGAGAGAGAGAGAGAGAGAGAGAGAGAGAGAGAGAGAGAGAGAGAGGGGGGCAATTAAAGAGAGAGAGGGAAGAGGCTGATGAAATGGAGGAGGGATTAAACAGAGGAGGGAGATAGAGAAAAAAACAGAAGAGGGAAAGAGAGGACTAGGGATGAGCTGGCATTGGCTTTACAGGGCAGAGTGAATGAGTGTGTGTGTGTGTGTGTGTGTGTGTGTGTGTGTGTGTGTGCATCCACACATTCTGGGGCTGGCTATAAAAGGAAATACAAGCTCTGCCTAGCCAGCTAACCCAGGTAGGACCACCAGACCCCAGGGTCTCTATTGTCCTCAGTCATGGGCTGTGGTCTGGCCCTGGCAGCCTGAGAGGACTTGGCAGGAGGGAGGGGGCTGCTTCTCTGGCTGAGGAGGGACTGAAGAGAGAGAGATAGCTAAGGGTTGTGTTAGAGAGATAAGGGGTAGGGGGAGAGGGCTAAGGGTTGTGTTAGAGAGATGAGGGCTAGAGGAAGAGGGCTAAGGGTTGTGTTAGATAAATGAGGGGTAGAGGATGAGGGCTAAGGGTTGTGTTAGATAAATGAGGGGTAGAGGATGAGGGCTAAGGGTTGTGTTAGATAAATGAGGGGTAGAGGATGAGGGCTAAGGGTTGTGTTTGAGAGATGAGCGCTAGATGAAGGGGGCTAAGGGTTGTGTTAGAGAGATGAGGGCTAAAGGAAGAGGGCTAAGGGTTGTGTTAGATAAATGAGGGGTAGAGGCAGAGGGCTAAGGGTTTGTTAGAGAGATGAGGGCTAGAGGAAGAGGGGTAAGGGTTGTGTAGAGAAATGAGGGGTAGAGGAAGAGGGCTAAGGGTTGTGTTAGAGAGATGAGGGGTAGAGGAAGAGGGCTAATGGCTGTTTTCGAGAGATGGGGGGTAGAGGAGGAGGGCTAAGGGTTGTGTTAGAGAGATAAGGGGTGGAGGAATAGGGCTAAGGGTTGTGTTAGAGAAATCAGGGGTAGAGGCAGAGGGCTAAGGGTTTGTTAGAGAGATGAGGGCTAGAGGAAGAGGGGTAAGGGTTGTGTTAGAGAAATGAGGGGTAGAGGAAGAGGGCTAAGGGTTGTGTTAGAGAGATGAGGGGTAGAGGAAGAGGGCTAATGGCTGTTTTCGAGAGATGGGGGTAGAGGAGGAGGGCTAAGGGTTGTGTTAGAGAGATAAGGGGTGGAGGAATAGGGCTAAGGGTTGTGTTAGAGAAATCAGGGGTAGAGGAAGAGGGGCTAAGGGTTGTGTTAGAGAGATGAGGGGTAGAGGAAGAGGGTTAAGGGTTGTGTTAGAGAGATGAGGGCTAGGGGAAGAGGGCTAAGGGTTGTGTTAGAGAGATGAGGGGTAGAGGAAGATGACTAATGGCTGTGTTAGAGAGATGAGGGGTAGAGGAAGAGGGTTAATGGTTGTGTTAGAGAGATGAGGGGTAGAGGAAGAGGGCTAAGGGTTGTGTTAAGAGAGATAAGGGGTAGGGGGAGAGGGCTGAGGGTTGTTAGAGAAATGAGGGGTAGAGGAAGAGGGCTATGGGTTGTGATAGATAAATGAGGGGTAGAGGAAGAGGCTTAAGGGTTGTGTTAGAGAGATGAGGGCTAGAGGAAGAGGGTTAAGGGTTGTGTTAGAGAGATGAGGGCTAGAGGAAGAGGGCTAAGGGTTGTGTTAGAGAGATAAGGTGTAGGGGGAGAGGGCTAAGGGTTGTTAGAGAAATGAGGGGTAGAGGAAGAGGGCTAAGGGTTGTCTTAGAGAGATGAGGGGTAGAGGAAGAGGGTTAAGGGTTGTGTTAGAGAGATGAGGGCTAGGGGAAGAGGGCTAAGGGTTGTGTTAGAGAGATGAGGGGTAGAGGAAGATGACTAATGATGACTAATGGCTGTGTTAGAGAGATGAGGGGTAGAGGAAGAGGGTTAATGGTTGTGTTAGAGAGATGAGGGGTAGAGGAAGAGGGCTAAGGGTTGTGTTAAGAGAGATAAGGGGTAGGGGGAGAGGGCTGAGGGTTGTTAGAGAAATGAGGGGTAGAGGAAGAGGGATCTGAGTTGTGATAGATAAATGAGGGGTAGAGGAAGAGGCTTAAGGGTTGTGTTAGAGAGATGAGGGCTAGAGGAAGAGGGCTAAGGGTTGTGTTAGATAAATGAGGGCATGAAATCACTAAACAAACAGCAGCTTTGGCTTTCTAATGCACTACATCAGACTCTATAGAGCCCTCTGGACAGGCATGTCAGAGTGAGTGAGTGAGTGAGTGAGTGAGTGAGTGAGTGAGTGAGTGAGTGAGTGAGTGAGTGAGTGAGTGAGTGAGTGAGTGAGTGAGTGAGTGAGTGAGTGAGAGAGAGAGAGAGAGAGAGAGAGAGAGAGAGAGAGAGAGAGAGAGAGAGAGAGAGAGAGAGAGAGAGAGAGAGAGAGAGAGAGAGAGAGAGAGAGAGAGAGAGAGAGAGAGAGAGAGAGAATGATGGTGCCTGTTAAACATAAGGAGGAGAACCATGAAGCCATAAGATACAAATTAAAAGATCCTGTCAATCAAAAATACAAATATAATACAAGTCAATATCAAAAGGATAAACATAGTAGACAAAGCTATACCTTTATTCACTTGATCTGATCACTTATCTCGCCATACTCCTTCTTTATACAATCCCTCTCCTCCTCAGTCCACTTATTCTCTTTCTACCTCTCCGCCTCTACCGTTCCCTCTTGACAATCCCTCCCTCCTTCTCCCTCTGTCCCTCCTCCCTAATTTGAGTCCCTGTAGTGGGGCTTCATTCCTTTGTCTCAGTCAGGCTGTGGCCCAGCAGTGCGATGCCCAGGAGCTAATCCCCTGGCTGAGGCTGAGAAATGGGAGGGCTTAGAGGGCACACAGAGCTGAATCTCTAGGGCTCATGGGCTGGATCTAATACAATCATTCACTGTGCCTGACCCGCTGTCACTGAGCCCTAGCCTGGGTGACTGACATGGAACATCAGCCTCTTTCAGTCTCCTCTGCTTCTTTTCTCTTAGTGTCTGTCTCTGACTCACAGCCTTCTCTGTCTCTCTTTCTCGTTGACCCTCTCTATCTCAGAACGTCTTCCTTTGTTAGTCTTGTGTTATGTTTGTTTGTGTGTGTGTTTGTGTGTCTAGAGACTTCAGCGTACACACATGGGGGTGGTAAGGCTAAGCAGGCACTGGGGGTAATTGATCGTAAGGCTTCTACTGAAAACCCCATGGAGAGGAGGAGAGCGAGAACATGAAAAAAAAACACAGTCGTCTCAGTTCTTCACCATCTTTCAGGTTTGCTCCGAAAGGTCAAGTAGAAGCTCTGACGCAGATAGTGTGTGTGTGTGTGCCTGCGTTTGTGTGTGTGTGTGTGCGCGCGTTGATGACGTTGAATCAACGTGGAAAACTGATTGGATTTGCAAGTCATCAACGTATAGGGATTTCGTATTTTTTTCACCCAATCTTTCACATTGAATTGACGTTAGTTGACAACTCAACCAAAATGTAATCAAAACTAGACGCTGAAATGACGTCTCTACCCAGTGGGAAGGTATGATGCACCAGTATATTGCTGACAAATCAGTAAAGTTGGCTAAATACACTGAGCAAAAATATAAACACAACATGTAAAGTGTTGGTCCCATGTTTTATGATCTGAAATAAAAGATCCCAGAAATCTTCCATATGCACAAAAAGCTTATTTTTCCCAAATTTGCTGCAGAAATTCCTTTACATCCATGTTAGTGAGCATTTCTCCTTTGCCAAGATAATCCATCCACCTGACAGGTGTGGCATATCAAGAAGCTGATTAAACAGCATGATCATTACACAGATGCACCTTGTGCTGGGGACAATAAAAGGCCACTCTAAAATGTGCAGTTTTGTCACACAACACAATGCAACAGATGTCTCAAGTTTAAAGTGAGTGGGCAGTTGGCATGCTGACTGCAGGAATGTCCACCAGAGCATTTACCAGATAATTGAATGTTCATTTCTCTAACTCCAACGTCGTTTTAGAGAATTTGGCAGTACGTCCAACTGGCCTCACAACCACAGACCACGTGTAACCACGCCAGCTCAGGACCTCCACATCCGCCTTCTTCACCTGCGGGATCGTCTGAGACCAGCCACCCAGACAGCTGATGAAACTGAGTATTTCTGTCTGTGATAAAGCCTTTTTGTGGGTAAAAACTCATTCTGATTGGCTGGGCCTGGCTCCCCAGGTTAGGGTCTAATGAATTTAATTCAATTGACTGATTTCGTTATATGAACTGTAACTCAGTAAAATCTTTGAAATGGTTTCATGTTGCGTTTATATTTTTGTTCAGTATATACACTTAGTGCTTAGAAAAATAAATGAAAACCCATTTTAACCTTCATATAATTTTTATACGAGATGGAATGGCACGTTATATGTGGAGAAACATTGTGTCTATAATGTCTGATCCTATTTTGTGTGGAAAATATGCGCATGTATAATGTGTGTCTGGACATGGAATATGAATAGATTTTGAGACAGGATTATTCAGAGCAGAAAGGCATGTTCATTTTCCAGTGCAAAACTGTAAAGGAGGTGAGTGCCGTGTGTGTGTGCATGTGTGTGTGTGCATGTGCATGAGTGCTGCCGTGCACATGTCTGTGTGTGCGTGTGCATGTGTGCGTGCATGCTTTCGTGCACGTGTGAGTGTGTGCAAATGTGTGTGTAGTGGAGGGTGTGTGTCTGTATTGCCTGATCCTTGTTGTTTTATTCAGAAAATATGTGCATGTATAATGTGTCTGGACATTGAATATGAATAGATTTTGAGACAGGGTTGTTCAGAGCAGAAAAGTGTGTTCATTTTCTAGTGCAAAACTTTATGGTGGATGTGTGTGTGTGTGTGTGTGTGTGTGTGTATATGTGTGTGTGTGTGTGTGTGTGTGTGTGTGTGCGTGTGCGTGTGCGTGTGCGTGTGCACGCTTGACTGCTTCCGTGCACATGTCTGTGTGTGTGTGTGTGTAGTGGAGGGTGAAGGATGGTAAACAGTATGAAAAAAAGTATGAAAATGTATGCACTCACTACTGTAAGTCGCTCTGGATAAGAGCGTCTGCTAAATGACTGAAATGAAAATGTGAAATGTAAAAGTAATTCACTGTGAAGGGGAATTGCCTAATTGGTCAACATGCCCTGAGACCTCACAGAGTTGCATAGGAAGTGGTGATTGATCTTTTCGCTCTAGCAAGAAGATTGTTTACTCTGGTGCTATTGTTTACTTGAATTATGTCGACTTATATACAGTGCCTTCAGAAAGTATTCATACCCCTTGACTTATTCCACATTTTGTTGTGTTTCAGCCTGAATTGAAAATGGATTAAATAGATGTTTTACTCACCCAGCTACACACAAAACCCCATAATGACAAAGTGAAAACATTTTATTTTATAAATGTTTGTACATTTATTGAAAATGAAATACAGAAATATCTCACTTTAAGCTAGAGGTTTATTTCTATTTCAATAACCCAGCTTTTTTGATACTACTAAACCGACAATATGGTATGGTCTTTCCCTTATGGATCCACTGGGAACAGAATCGACACAGCATTCATCATTGACTTTGAACTGTGAAACGCTCCATGTTCAGGCTGTGTATTCTCTCTTTCATGCCAAGCCACAAGTTTCTGGCAATGGACGAAAGTTAACAGAGAAATACATTAATTATTGAGTGTAGCAGGAAAAACAAGCTATGAGGCTCGGCTAACCATTTAACCTAAGTAATTATTTGGCTTCTCTTCCTAATGGAGGCCCTATGTGTCATCCAAAATGACACCCTATTCTCTACATAGTGCACTACTTTTGACCAGAGCCCATAGGGTTCAGTTGTAGTATTCAAGGGAATAGTGTGTCATTTGGGACAAAGCCCTACTGTGCTAAATAAATCAGGGTGTGCTTGAGAGTCTTTAAAGGATTCAGTGCTGGAGATACATCAAGCCAGGCTAGTGAGGGAGGACTGATTGATCACACAAACAAATGCACGCGTACGTATGTACGTACACACGCACATGAAGGAAAGCAGGCACACACACACATGCAGCCACACACACACACACACATAGGCGTGCAGGCAGGCAGGCACAAACACATACACACACACACATACAGAAATGCAGGCATGCACAGACACACACACAAGCGTGCCAGCATGCAAAAATGCACACGCATGTTTGACTGATTTTGCAGTAGAGAATGAAAGCTTCAATATGGTGGATAGAGAAAGGAGAGGAAAGGAGAGGAAAGGATACCGTCAGGCACACACACACACAGGGATACTAAGAAACCAATGAGGATAATACGTTTGGAAATAATGTTTTGGGCTTTGCGTTCCTCTCTGTTACATGTCTGTAACTGGCAGTTATGAAGTGCTATGAAGTGGCAGCAGCAGGCTTTAAATGAAACATATTTGGCAAAGGAATATTTGTGAGTCGGTGTGTGTGTGTTTCCCCCGCTACGCATACAGGAGCTGTTAGGGAATGCTAATGATATGCAAGTGTGGGGTGTGTTCACTCTACCAAGTGTTCTCCACATTGCAATTGTTTGCAAACATACAGAGAATGCAGCAGTGACAATGTCTTGGCAGTCTCTTAAGGGGAGGGTTTACATTGAAGACTATTCAGCATTAAGTCATTGTTCATCAGGAACCATTGGGAATTAATTTAGTTGGTTAGCAAATTTCCAATGACCGTAAATGAAAAGAAGACAACGGCAGCGTTCTTTGCATCCTGTTAGGGCAGGGTATTGTTCAGAGACGTTG